>NW_022142436.1:0-60535 GCF_007565055.1 Rhinopithecus roxellana
GTGTAACTCTTTGAGATGAATTCACAATCACCAAGAAGTTTCTAAGAAAGCTTCTTGCTAGTTTTCATCTGTGGATGTTTCCTTTGTCACCGTAAGGTTCTTTGCGCTATGAAGTATCTAATTGCAGATTTCCAGAAAACTGTGTTAACAAATTGATCACGAGAGAAACGTGTAATCTGTGAGTTGCATTCACACATGGCAATGTCGTTTCTCAGAAGCTCTTTAGTTATTATAAGTGAGGATGTTTTCCTTTTCTCCAGAGCCCTCAATAGATCCCAAATACCCTTTGCGGAATCCACGGACAACAGTGTTAGAAAACTGTTCCAAGAAGGGAAAGTTTGGAACTCTGTGTGATGAAGTCACACATCAGAAAGCATGTCTCAGAAGCACTCTGTAGTTATTATGTGAGGATATTTCCTTTTTCACCATGGTCCCTAAGGGCTCCCAAAATCACTTTCCAGTTCCACGAAAAGTGGTTAAAAAACTGCTTCCTGAAGTCTAAATTATAAGTCTGTGAGCTGAACTCACAGATCAGAAAGAAGTTCTCAGAAAGCTTCTTCACGTTTTGAACAGGATGAAATTTCCTTTATCAGCGTAGGCCTCAATGCGATCCAAGGAAGCCCTTCTTCAGGTTCCTCAAAGACAGTTGTTAATGGACTGCTCCACGAAAAATAAGTGTAACTCTGTGAGATGAATTCTCACATCACCAAGAAGTTTCTAAGAAAGCTTCTTTCTAGTTTCATGTGGATGTTTCCTCTGTCACCGTAAAGTTCATTGCGCTATGAAGTATCTAATTGCAGATTTCCAGAAAACTGTGTTACAAAACTGATCACTGAAGAGAAACGTGTAACTGTGAGTTGCATTCACACATGGCAGTGCAGTTTCTCAGAAAGCTGCCTCTTTATTATTATGTGAGGATATTTCCTTTTTCACCAGAGCCCTCAATTAGCTCCCAATATACCTTTGCAGAATCCACGACAACAGTGTTAGCAAAACTGTTCCAAGAAGGGAAAGGTGGAACTCTGTGTGATGAAGTCACACATCAGAAAGCAATCTCTCAGAAAGCTCTCTGTAGATTATTGAGGATATTTCATTTTTCACCATGGGTCCCTAAGGGCTCCCAAATATCACTTTCCAGTTTCCACGAAAAGAGTGTTAGCAAACTGCGTCCTGAAGTCGAAATATAAGTCGTGAGATGAATCACGATCAGAAAGAAGTTTCTCAGAAAGCTTCTTTCAAGTTTTGAACGGATGAAATTTCCTTCAGCGTAGACCTCAATGCAATCCAGGAAGCCCTTCTCAGGTTCCTCAAAGTCAGTGTTAATCACTGCTCCACGAAACATAAAGTGTAACTCTGTGAGATGAATTCACACATCACCAAGAAGTCTAAGAAAGCTTCTTCTAGTTTTCATCTGTGGATGTTTCCTCGTCACCGTAAGTTCATTGCGCTATGAAGTATCTAATTGCAGATTTCCAGAAAACTGTGTTAACAAACTGATCACTGAAGAGAAACGTGTAACTCTGTGAGTTGCATTCACACATGGCAGTGCAGTTTTCTCAGAAAGCAGCTCTTTAGTTATTATGTGAGGATATTTCCTTTTTCACAGAGCCCTCAATGAGCTCCCAAATATACCTTTGCAGAATCCACGACAACAGTGTTAGCAACTGTTCCAAGAAGGAAGGGTTGGAACTCTGTGTGATGAAGTCACACATCAGAAAGCAATTCTCAGAAAGCTCTCTGTAGTTATTATGTGAGGATATTCCTTTTTCACCATGGGTCCCTATGGGCTCCCAAATATCACTTTCCAGTTTCCACGAAAGAGTGTTAGCAAACTGCTTCCGAAGTCTAACTTAACGTCTGTGAGATGAACTCACAGATCAGAAAGAAGTTTTCAGAAAGCTTCTTTCACGTTTTGAAACGGATGAATTTCCTTTATCAGCGTAGGCCTCAATGCGCACCAGGAAGATTCTTCTCAGGTTCCTCAAAGACAGTGTTAATGGACTGCTCCACGAAACATAAGTGTAACTCTGTGAGATGAATTCACATCACCAAGAAGTTCTAAGAAAGCTTCTTCTAGTTTTCATCTGTGGATGTTTCCTTGTCACCGAAGTTTCATTGCGCTATGAAGTATCTTTTGCAGATTTCCAGAAAACTGTGTTAACAAACTGATCATGAAGAGAACGTAACTCTGTGAGTTGCATTCACACATGGCAGTGCAGTTTTTCAGAAAGTGCTCTTTAGTTATTATGTGAGGATTTTCCTTTTTCACCAGAGCCCTCAATGAGCTCCCAAATACCTTTGCAGAATCCACGACAACAGTGTTAGCAACTGTTCCAAGAAGGGAAGGTGGAACTCTGTGTGATGAAGTCCACATCAGAAAGCAATCTTCTCAGGAAAGCTTCTCTGGTAGTTATTATGTGAGGATATTTCCTTTTCACCATGGGTCTCTATGGGGCTCCAAATATCACTTTCCAGTTTCCACGAAAAAGAGTGTTAGCAAACTGCTTCCTGAAGTCTACATTATAAGTCTGTGAGATGAACTCACAGATCAGGAAAGAAGTTTCTCAGAAAGCTTCATTTCACGTTTTGAACGGATGAAATTTCCTTTATCAGCGTAGGCCCATGCGATCCAAGGAAGCCCTTCTCAGGTTCCTCAATACAGTGTTAATGGACTGCTCCACGAAAAATAAGTGTAACTCTGTGAGGATGAATTCACACATCACCAAGAAGTTTCTAAGAAAGCTTCTTCTAGTTTTCATATGTGGATGTTTCCTTGTCACCGTAAAGTTCATTGCGCTATGAAGTATCTAATTGTAGATTTCCAGAAAACTGTGTTAACAAACTGATCACTGAAGAGAAACGTGTACCTCTGTGAGTTGCATTCACACATGGCAAGTGCAGTTTCTCAGAAAGCTGATCTTTAGTTATTATGTGAGGATATTTCC
The DNA here is from genome assembly GCF_007565055.1 of Rhinopithecus roxellana. NCBI lineage: Eukaryota > Metazoa > Chordata > Mammalia > Primates > Cercopithecidae > Rhinopithecus > Rhinopithecus roxellana. The sequence goes on from NW_022142436.1 coordinate 2,946, forward strand.
TTTTTCACCAGAGCCCTCAATGAGATCCCAAATATACCTTTGCAGAATCCACGACAACAGTGTTAGGCAAACTGTTCCAAGAAGAGAAGGTTGGAACTCTGTGTGATGAAGTCACACATCAGAAAGCAATTCTCTCAGAAAGCATCTCTGTAGTTATTATGTGAGGATATTTCCTTTTTCTCCATCTGTCCCTATGGGCTCCCAAATATCACTTTCCAGTTTCCACGAAAAAAGTGTTAGCAAACTGCTTCCTGAAGTCTAAATTATAAGTCTGTGAGATGAACTCACAGATCAGAAACAAGTTTCTCAGAAAGCTTCTTTCACGTTTTGAACGGATGAAATTTCCTTTATCAGCGTAGGCCTCAATGCGATCCAAGGAAGCCCTTCTCAGGTTCCTCAAAGACAGTGTTAATGGACTGCTCCACGAAAAATAAGTGTAACTCTGTGAGATGAATTCACACATCACCAAGAAGTTTCTAAGAAAGTTTCTTTCTAGTTTTCATCTGTGGATGTTTCCTTTGTCACCGTAAAGTTCATTGTCGCTATGAAATATCTAATGCAGATTTCCAGAAAACTGTGTTAACAAACTGATCACTGAAGAGAAACGTGTACCTCTGTGAGTTGCATTCACACATGGCAGTGCAGTTTCTCAGAAAGCTGCATCTTTAGTTATTATGTGAGGATATTTCCTTTTTCACCAGAGCCCTCAATGAGCTCCCAAATATACCTTTGCAGAATCCACGACTAACAGTGTTAGGAAACTGTTCCAAGAAGGAAAGTTTGGAACTCTGTGTGATGAAGTCACACATCAGAAGCAATCTCTCAGAAAGCTTCTCTGTAGTTATTATGTGAGGATATTTCCTTTTTCACCATCGTGTCCCTATGGGCTCCCAAATATCACTTTCCATTTTCCACGAAAAAAGTGTTAGCAAACTGCTTCCTGAAGTCTAAATTATAAGTCTGTGAGATGAACTCACAGATCAGAAAGAAGTTTCTCAGAAAGCTTCTTTCACGTTTTGAACGGATGAAATTTCCTTTATCAGCGTAGGCCTCAGTGCGATGCAAGGAAGCCCTTCTCAGGTTCCTCAAAGACAGTGTTAATGGACTGTTCCACGAAACATAAGTGTAACTCTTTGAGATGAATTCACACATCACCAAGAAGTTTCTAAGAAAGCTTCTTGCTAGTTTTCATCTGTGGATGTTTCCTTTGTCACCGTAAGGTTCTTTGCGCTATGAAGTATCTAATTGCAGATTTCCAGAAACCTGTGTTAACAAATTGATCACTGAAGAGAAACGTGTAACTCTGTGAGTTGCATTCACACATGGCAATGTAGTTTCTCAGAAAGCTGCTCTTTAGTTATTATAAGAGGATGTTTCCTTTTTCTCCAGAGCCCTCAATAAGATCCCAATATACCTTTGCGGAATCCACGACAACAGTGTTAGCAAACTGTTCCAAGAAGGGAAGTTTGGAACTCTGTGTGATGAAGTCACACATCAGAAAGCAATCTCTCAGAAAGCTTCTCTGTAGTTATTATGTGAGGATATTTCCTTTTTCACCATCTGTCTCTATGGGCTCACAAATATAACTTTCCAGTTTCCACGAAAAAAGTGTTAGCAAACTGCTTCCTGAAGTCTAAATTATAAGTCTGTGAGAGGAACTCACAGATCAGAAAGAAGTTTCTCAGAAAGCTTCTTTCGCGTTTTGAACAGATGAAATTTCCTTTATCAGCGTAGGCCTCAATGCGATCCAAGGAAGCCCTTCTCAGGTTCCTCAAATACAGTGTTAATGGACTGTTCCACGAAACATAAGTGTAACTCTTTGAGATGAATTCACACATCACCAAGAAGTTTCTAAGAAAGCTTCTTGCTAGTTTTCATCTGTGGATGTTTCCTTTGTCACCGTAAGGTTCATTGCGCTATGAAGTATCTAATTGTAGATTTCCAGAAAACTGTGTTAACAAACTGATCACTGAAGAGAAACGTGTACCTCTGTGAGTTGCATTCACACATGGCAGTGCAGTTTCTCAGAAAGCTGCTCTTTAGTTATTATGTGAGGATATTTCCTTTTTCACCAGAGCCCTCAATGAGCTCCCAATATACCTTTGCAGAATCCACGACAACAGTGTTAGAAACTGTTCCAAGAAGGGAAAGTTGGAACTCTGTGTGATGAAGTCACACATCAGAAAGCAATCTCTCAGAAAGCTTCTCTGTAGTTATTATGTGAGGATATTTCCTTTTTCTCCATCTGTCTCTATGGGCTCACAAATATAACTTTCCAGTTTCCACGAAAAAAGTGTTAGCAAACTGCTTCCTGAAGTCTAAATTATAAGTCTGTGAGATGAACTCACAGATCAGAAAGAAGTTTCTCAGAAAGCTTCTTTCACGTTTTGAACGGATGAAATTTCCCCTAACAGCGTAGGCCTCAGTGCGATGCAAGGAAGCCCTTCTCAGGTTCCTCAAAGACAGTGTTAATGGACTGTTCCACGAAACATAAGTGTAACTCTTTGAGATGAATTCACACATCACCAAGAAGTTTCTAAGAAAGCTTCTTGCTAGTTTTCATCTGTGGATGTTTCCTTTGTCACCGTAAGGTTCTTTGCGCTATGAAGTATCTAATTGCAGATTTCCAGAAAACTGTGTTAACAAATTGATCACTGAAGAGAAACGTGTAACTCTGTGAGTTGCATTCACACATGGCAATGTAGTTTCTCAGAAAGCTGCTCTTTAGTTATTATAAGAGGATGTTTCCTTTTTCTCCAGAGCCCTCAATAAGATCCCAATATACCTTTGCGGAATCCACGACAACAGTGTTAGCAAACTGTTCCAAGAAGGGAAGTTTGGAACTCTGTGTGATGAAGTCACACATCAGAAAGCAATCTCTCAGAAAGCTTCTCTGTAGTTATTATGTGAGGATATTTCCTTTTTCTCCATCTGTCTCTATGGGCTCACAAATATAACTTTCCAGTTTCCACGAAAAAAGTGTTAGCAAACTGCTTCCTGAAGTCTAAATTATAAGTCTGTGAGAGGAACTCACAGATCAGAAAGAAGTTTCTCAGAAAGCTTCTTTCTGCGTTTTGAACAGATGAAATTTCCTTTATCAGCGTAGGCCTCAATGCGATCCAAGGAAGCCCTTCTCAGGTTCCTCAAATACAGTGTTAATGGACTGTTCCACGAAACATAAGTGTAACTCTTTGAGATGAATTCACACATCACCAAGAAGTTTCTAAGAAAGCTTCTTGCTAGTTTTCATCTGTGGATGTTTCCTTTGTCACCGTAAGGTTCATTGCGCTATGAAGTATCTAATTGTAGATTTCCAGAAAACTGTGTTAACAAACTGATCACTGAAGAGAAACGTGTACCTCTGTGAGTTGCATTCACACATGGCAGTGCAGTTTCTCAGACAGCTGCTCTTTAGTTATTATGTGAGGATATTTCCTTTTTCACCAGAGCCCTCAATGAAGCTCCAAATATACCTTTTCAGGAATCCACGAAACAGTGTTAGCAAACTGTTCCAAGAAGGGAAGTTTGGAACTCTGTGTGATGAAGTCACACATCAGAAAGCAATGTCTCAGAAAGCATCTCTGTAGTTATTATGTGAGGATATTTCCTTTTTCACCATGGGTCCCTATGGGCTCCCAAATATCACTTTCCAGTTTCCACGAAAAGAGTGTTAGCAAACTGCTTCCTGAAGTCTAAATTATAAGTCTGTGAGATGAACTCACAGATCAGAAAGAAGTTTCTCAGAAAGCTTCTTTCACGTTTTGAACAGATGAAATTTCCTTTATCAGCGTAGGCCTCAATGCGATCCAAGGAAGCCCTTCTCAGGTTCCTCAAAGACAGTGTTAATGGACTGCTCCACGAAAAATAAGTGTAACTCTGTGAGATGAATTCTCACATCACCAAGAAGTTTCTAAGAAAGCTTCTTTCTAGTTTTCATCTGTGGATGTTTCCTCTGTCACCGTAAAGTTCATTGCGCTATGAAGTATCTAATTGCAGATTTCCAGAAAACTGTGTTAACAAATTGATCACTGAAGAGAAACGTGTAACTCTGTGAGTTGCATTCACACATGGCAATGTAGTTTCTCAGAAAGCTGCTCTTTAGTTATTATAAGAGGATGTTTCCTTTTTCTCCAGAGCCCTCAATAAGATCCCAATATACCTTTGCGGAATCCACGACAACAGTGTTAGAAAACTGTTCCAAGAAGGGAAGTTTGGAACTCTGTGTGATGAAGTCACACATCAGAAAGCAATGTCTCAGAAAGCATCTCTGTAGATATTATGTGAGGATATTTCCTTTTTCACCATGGGTCCCTAAGGGCTCCCAAATATCACTTTCCAGTTTCCACGAAAAGAGTGTTAGCAAACTGCTTCCTGAAGTCCAAATTATAAATCTGTGAGATGAACTCACAGATCAGAAAGAAGTTTCTCAGGAAGCTTCTTTCACGTTTTGAACGGATGAAATTTCCTTTATCAGCGTAGGCCTCAGTGCGATGCAAGGAAGCCCTTCTCAGGTTCCTCAAAGACAGTGTTAATGGACTGTTCCACGAAACATAAGTGTAACTCTTTGAGATGAATTCACAAATCACCAAGAAGTTTCTAAGAAAGCTTCTTGCTAGTTTCATCTGTGGATGTTTCCTTGTCACCGTAAGGTTCTTTGCGCTATGAAGTATCTAATTGCAGATTTCCAGAAAACTGTGTTAACAAATTGATCACTGAAGAGAAACGTGTAACTCTGTGAGTTGCATTCACACATGGCAATGTAGTTTCTCAGAAAGCTGCTCTTTAGTTATTATAAGAGGATGTTTCCTTTTTCTCCAGAGCCCTCAATAAGATCCCAATATACCTTTGCGGAATCCACGACAACAGTGTTAGAAAACTGTTCCAAGAAGGGAAGTTTGGAACTCTGTGTGATGAAGTCACACATCAGAAAGCAATGTCTCAGAAAGCATCTCTGTAGTTATTATGTGAGGATATTTCCTTTTTCACCATGGGTCCCTAAGGGCTCCCAAATATCACTTTCCAGTTTCCACGAAAAGAGTGTTAGCAAACTGCTTCCTGAAGTCTAAATTATAAGTCTGTGAGATGAACTCACAGATCAGAAAGAAGTTTCTCAGAAAGCTTCTTTCACGTTTTGAACAGATGAAATTTCCTTTATCAGCGTAGGCCTCAATGCGATCCAAGGAAGCCTTCTCAGGTTCCTCAAAGACAGTGTTAATGGACTGCTCCACGAAAAATAAGTGTAACTCTGTGAGATGAATTCTCACATCACCAAGAAGTTTCTAAGAAAGCTTCTTTCTAGTTTTCATCTGTGGATGTTTCCTCTGTCACCGTAAAGTTCATTGCGCTATGAAGTATCTAATTGCAGATTTCCAGAAAACTGTGTTAACAAATTGATCACTGAAGAGAAACGTGTAACTCTGTGAGTTGCATTCACACATGGCAATGTAGTTTCTCAGAAAGCTGCTCTTTAGTTATTATAAGAGGATGTTTCCTTTTTCTCCAGAGCCCTCAATTAGATCCCAATATACCTTTGCGGAATCCACGACAACAGTGTTAGAAAACTGTTCCAAGAAGGGAAGTTTGGAACTCTGTGTGATGAAGTCACACATCAGAAAGCAATGTCTCAGAAAGCATCTCTGTAGTTATTATGTGAGGATATTTCCTTTTTCACCATATGTCCCTAAGGGCTCCCAAATATCACTTTCCAGTTTCCACGAAAAGAGTGTTAGCAAACTGCTTCCTGAAGTCTAAATTATAAGTCTGTGAGATGAACTCACAGATCAGAAAGAAGTTTCTCAGAAAGCTTCTTTCACGTTTTGAACAGATGAAATTTCCTTTATCAGCGTAGGCCTCAATGCGATCCAAGGAAGCCCTTCTCAGGTTCCTCAAAGACAGTGTTAATGGACTGCTCCACGAAAAATAAGTGTAACTCTGTGAGATGAATTCTCACATCACCAAGAAGTTTCTAAGAAAGCTTCTTTCTAGTTTTCATCTGTGGATGTTTCCTCTGTCACCGTAAAGTTCATAGCGCTATGAAGTATCTAATTGCAGATTTCCAGAAAACTGTGTTAACAAACTGATCACTGAAGAGAAACGTGTACCTCTGTGAGTTGCATTCACACATGGCAGTGCAGCTTCTCAGAAAGCTGCTCTTTAGTTATTATGTGAGGATATTTCCTTTTTCACCAGAGCGCTCAATGAGCTCCCAATTATACCTTTTCAGAATCCACGACAACAGTGTTAGGAAACTGTTCCAAGAAGGGAAAGGTGGAACTCTGTGTGATGAAGTCACACATCAGAAAGCAATCTCTCAGAAAGCTTCTCTGTAGTTATTATATGAGGATATTTCATTTTTCACCATGGGTCCCTAGGGCTCCCAAATATCACTTTCCAGTTTCCACGAAAAGAGTGTTAGCAAACTGCTTCCTGAAGTCTAAATTATAAGTCGGTGAGATGAACTCACAGATCCAGAAAGATGTTTCTCAGAAAGCTTCTTTCACGTTTTGAACGGATGAAATGTCCCTTATCAGCGTAGGCCTCAATGCAATCCAAGGAAGCCATTCTCAGGTTCCTCAAAGACAGTGTTAATCGGACTGCTCCACGAAACATAAGTGTAACTCTGTGAGATGAATTCACACATCACCAAGAAGTGTCTAAGAAAGCTTCCTTCTAGTTTTCATCTGTGGATGTTTCCTTCGTCACCGTAAGGTTCATTGCGCTATGAAGTATCTAATTGCAGATTTCCAGAAAACTGTGTTAACAAATTGATCACTGAAGAGAAACGTGTAACTCTGTGAGTTGCATTCACACATGGCAATGTAGTTTCTCAGAAAGCTGCTCTTTAGTTATTATGTGAGGATGTTTCCTTTTTCTCCAGAGCCCTCAATGAGCTCCAAATATACCTTTGCGGAATCCAGGACAACAGTGTTAGCAAACTGTTCCAAGAAGGGAAGTTTGGAACTCTGTGTGATGAAGTCACACATCAGAAAGCAATGTCTCAGAAAGCATCTCTGTAGTTATTATGTGAGGATATTTCCTTTTTCACCATATGTCCCTAAGGGCTCCCAAATATCACTTTCCAGTTTCCATGAAAAGAGTGTTAGCAAACTGCTTCCTGAAGTCTAAATTATAAGTCTGTGAGATGAATTCACAAATCAGAAAGAAGTTTCTCAGAAAGCTTCTTTCACGTTTTGAACAGATGAAATTTCCTTTATCAGCGTAGGCCTCAATGCGATCCAAGGAAGCCCTTCTCAGGTTCCTCAAAGACAGTGTTAATGGACTGCTCCACGAAAAAGAAGTGTAACTCTGTGAGATGAATTCTCACATCACCAAGAAGTTTCTAAGAAAGCTTCTTTCTAGTTTTCATCTGTTTATGTTTCCTCTGTCACCGTAAAGTTCATTGCTCTATGAAGTATCTAATTGCAGATCTCCAGAAAACTGTGTTAACAAACTGATCACTGAACAGAAACTTGTACCTCTGTGAGTTGCATTCACACATGGCAGTGCAGTTTCTCAGACAGCTGCTCTTTAATTATTATGTGAGGATATTTCCTTTTTCACCAGAGCGCTCAATGAGCTCCCAATTATATCTTTTCATAATCCACGACAACAGTGTTAGGAAACTGTTCCAAGAAGGGAAAGGTGGAACTCTGTGTGATGAAGTCACACATCAGAAAGCAATCTCTCAGAAAGCTTCTCTGTAGTTATTATGTGAGGATATTTCATTTTTCACAATGGGTCCCTAAGGGCTCCCAAATATCCCTTTCCAGTTTCCACGAAAAGAGTGTTAGCAAACTGCGTCCTGAAGTCGAAAGTATAAGTCGGTGAGATGAACTCACAGATCAGAAAGACGGTTTCCCAGAAAAGCTTCTTTCATGTTTGAACCAAGAAAATTCCTTTATCAGAGTGGGCTCATGCGATCCATAGAAGCCTTCTCAGGTTCCTCAAAGACAGTGTTAATGGACTGCTCCACGACACTAAGTGTAACTCTGTGAGAAGAATTCAAACATCACCAAGAAGTTTCAAGAAAGCTTCTTTAGTTTTAACTCGTGAGATTTCCTTTGTCACACGAAGTTCATTGCGCTATGAAGTATCTAATTGCAGTTCCAGAAAACTGTGTTAACAAACTGATCACTAGAAAAGAAATAGTTACTCTTGATTGCATTCACCACATAGCAAGGCGTTTCTAGAAAGCTTCTCTTTAGTTATTATGTTGGATTTTTCTTTTCACCTAGCCCTCAATGAGCTCCCAAAATATACCTCTGCAGAATCCAAGACAACAGTGTAGCAAACGTTCCAAGAAGGGAAGGTGAAACTCTGTGATGAGTCCCCATTCAGAAAGCAATCTCTCAGAACTTCTCTCTAGTTATTATGTGAGGGATATTTCCTTTCACCATGGGCCTTGGGCACCCAAATATCACTTTCCAGATCCAAAAGAGATGTGCAAACTGCTTCCTGAAGTCTAAGTTATAAGTCTGTGTGAAGGAACTCACGATCAGAAGAATTTCTCAGAAAGTTCTTTCACGTTTTAACGGATTGAATTTCCTTATCAGCGTAGGCCCAATGCATCCAAGGAAGCCCTTTCAGGTTCCTCAAAGAGAGTGTTAATGGGGCTGTCCACGAAACATAAGGTAATCTGAGATGAATTCACACATCCAAGAAGTTTCTAGAAAGCTTCTTCTAGTTTATCTGTGGATATTTCCTTGTCACCGTATGTTCATTGCGCTAATGAAGTATCTAATTGCAGATTACAGAAAACTGTGTTAACAACTGATCACCTGAGAGAAACGTGTAACTCTGTGAGTTGCATTCACCATGGCAATGCAGTTCTCAGAGCTCTTCCAGTTATTGATGAGGATGTTTCCTTTTTCACATAGCCTCAATGAGCTCCCAAAATACACTTGCAGAATCACGACCACAGTGTTAGCAAACTGTTCCAAGAAGGAGGTGGAACTATGTGTGATGAAGTCACAATCAGAAAGCAATCTCCAAAAGCTTCTCTCTAGTTATTTGTGAGATATTCCTTTTTCACCCATTGGACCCCTATGGGCTACCAATACCCTTTCCAGTGTCCAACAAAAGAGTGTTGCACAATCTGTCCGAAGTCAAGTTAATAGCCTGTGAGATGAACTCACAGAACAGAAAGAAGTTTCTCAGAAAGCTTGTCACGTTTGAAATGGATGAAATTTCTTTATCAGCGTAGGCCTCAATGTGATCCAAGGAAGCCCTCTCAGTTTCTCAAAGAGAGTGTTAATGGACTCCACGAAACATAGTGAACTGTGAGATGAATTCACACAATCACAAGAAGTTTCTAGAAAAGCTTCTTCTAGTTTTATCTGGATATTTCCTTGTCACCGTAAGTTCATTGCGCCTGAAGTATCATATGCAATTCCAGAAAACTGTGTTACAAACTGATCACTGAAGAGAAACGTGTAACTCTGTGATGCATCACACATGGCAAACAGTTCTCACAGAAAAGCTTCTCTTTAGTTTATGTGAGATATTTCCTTTTTACCAAGCCATCATGAGTCCCAAATATACTCTTGCAGAATCCACGACAACAGTGTTCAAACTGTTCCAAGAAGGGATGTGGAACTCGTGTGATGAAGTCACACGAAAGCAATCTCTCGAAAGCTTTCTCTATATTATGTGAGGATATTCTTTTTCACTATGGGCCCCTATGGGCTCCAAATATCACCTTCCAATTCCACGAAAAGTGTGTTAAAATGCTTCCTGAATCTAAAGTTATAAGTCTGTGAGATGAAATCACGATCAGAAAGAAGTTCCAGAAAGCTTTTTCACGTTTTGAACGGAGAAATTTCCTTTATCAGCGTGGCTCAAGCGATCAGGAAGCCCTTCTCAGATTCTCTCAAAGACAGTGTTAATGGACTGCTACGAAACTAAGTGTAAACTCTGAGATGATTCACACATCACCAAGAAGTTTCTAGGAAAGCTTCTTTCTATTTTCATGTGGATATTTCCTTTGTCATCATAGGTTCATTGCGCTATGAAGTACTAATTGCAGTTTCCAGAAAACTGTGTAACAACTGATCAACTGAAGAGAACGTGTAACTCTGTGAGTGCATTCCACATGGCAGCGCATTTCTCAGAAGCTTCTTTTAGATTTATGTGAGAATTTCCTTTTTCACCAGCCCTCAATGAGCTCCAAATATACCTTGCAGAATACAAGACAACAGTGTTATCCATTTCCAAGAAGGGAAGGGTGGAACTCTGTGTGAGTCACACATCAGAAAACATCTCTCAGAAGCTTCTCTGTAGTCATTATGTGAGGAATTTCCTTTTTCACTATGGGCCCCAATGAGCTCCAAATATCACTTTCCCGATTCACACGAAAAGGAGTAGGAGCAGTTCTGAAGTCTAAGGTGTACGTCTGTGAGATGACCTCACAGAGTCAGAATAGAAATTCTCAGAAAGCTTATTCACGTTTTGAACTGATGAAAATTCCTTTTCAGGTAGGCCTGTGCGATCCAAAGAAGCCCTTCACAGTTTCCTCAAAGACAGTGTTAATGGCGATCTCCACGAAACCTAAGTGAAACTCTAAAGATGAATTCACACATCACCAAAAATTGTAAGAAAGAACTTCTTTTAGTTTCATGTTGGATGTATTTTCTTTGTCAACGTAAGGTTCATGCACTATGAAGTATCTAATTGCAGATTTCCAGAAAACAGTGTTAACAAATGATCACTGAAGAGGAAACGAATAATTCTGTGGTTGCATTCACACATGGCAACGCAGTTTCACAGAAGCCGTCTTAAGGTTTTGATCTGAGGATATTTTCCTTTTCACCATAGCCCTCAATGAGCTCCAAATAATTTGCAGATCCAGACAACAGTGTTAGCAAACTGTTCCAAGAGGGAAGAGTGGAACTCTGGGTGATGAAGTCACACATCAGAAAGCAATCTCTCAGAAAGCTTCTCTTTGTTATTATGTGAGGATTTTCCTTTTCGCATGCTGGCCCTAAGGGCTCCAATACACTTCCAGAATACATGAAAAGAGTGTTCGCAAACTGTCCTGAAGTCTAAGTTATAAGTCGGGATGAACTACAGAAGAAAGAGATCAATCATAAAAATCTTTCTTAGAACCTTTTTCACGTTTTTTCTTATTTTCTTTTTTATTATACTTGAAGTTAGGTAATGTGCATAACGTGCAGGTTTGTTACATGTATATACTTATGCCATGTGGGTGCTGCACCCATCACTCGTCAGCACCATCAATTCATCATTATATCATGTATAACTCCCCATGCAATCCCTCCCTCCTCCCCCCTCCCCTCCCATGATAGGCCCCAGTGCGTGATGTTCCCTTCCCGAGTCCAAGTGATCTCATTGTTCAGTTCCCCCATGAGTGAGAACATGCGGTGTGTTTGGTTTCTGTTCTTGTGATAGTTTGCTAAGAATGATGGTTTCCAGCTGCATCCATGTCCCTACAAAGGACGCAAACTCATCCTTTTTTATGGCTGCATAGTATTCCATGGTGTAATGTGCCACATTTTCTTAATCCAGTCTGTCACAGATGGACATTTGGGTTGATTCCACGTCTTTGCTATTGTGAAAGTGCCGCAATAAACTACGTGTACATGTGTCTTTGTAGTAGAATATAGCTTTTGCACAGCAAAAGAAAAACTACCTCAGAGTGAACAAGCAACTCACAGAATGGGAGAAAATTTTTGAAACTACTAATCTGACAAAGGCTAATTTCAGAATCTACAAAGAAACTCAGAAAATTACGAGAAAAAACAAACAACCCCATCAAAAGTGGGGAAAGGATATGAACAGACCTTTCTCAAAGAGTATACAGTACAGCCACGACACATGAAAAAATGCTCATCATCATCGCCATCAGAGAAATGCAAATCAAAACCACAATAGATGATACCATCTCACACCAGTTAGAAATGGCAATCTAAGAAGTCAGGAAACAACAGGTGTTGGAGAGGATGTGGAGAAATAGGACACTTTTACACTGTTGGTGGGATTGAAACTGTTCAACCATTATGGAAAACAGTATGGCAATTCCTCAAGGATCTAGAACTAGATGTACCCTTGACCCAGCATCCCACTACTGGGTTTACCCAAGGATTATAATTATTCTACTTCTTTCACGTTAGACGGATGAATTTCCTTTATCAGCGTAGGTCTCAATGCGATCAAGAAGCCCTTCTCAGGTTCCTCAAGACATGTAAATGGATGCTTCACGAAACCACAGTGTAAATCTGGATGGAATTCACACATCACCAGAAGTTTCTAAAGAAAGCTTCTTTCTAGTTTTCACCTGTGGATATTTCCTTTGTCACCGTAGGTTCATTGCGCTATGAAAGTATCTAATTGCCGTTTCTAGAAACTTATTTAGCACATTGATCACTGGAGAACCTGTGAACAATCGGTGAGTGGCATTCACTCATGGCAATGCAGTTTTCCAGGAGACTTCTTTCGTTTTGATCTGAGTTTATTTCCCATTCACCATAGCCCTCAATGAGCTCCCAATAAAACGTTGCAGAATCCTGACAAAAGTGTTAGCAAACTGTTCCAAGAAGGCAAGGGTGGATCTCTGTGTGATGACGTCCAACTCAGAAGCCAATCTTCCGAAAGTTCTCTCAGTATTATGTGGGATGTCTCCTTTTTCACCATGGGCCCCAATGGGCTCCCAAATATACTTTCCAGAATCCACGAAAAGAGTGTGCAAAATGCTTCCGAATCTAATATTAGTCTGTGAATGAACTCACGATCAGATAGATGTTCTCAGAAAGCTTTTTCACGTTTTCGAAGGATGACATTCCCTTATCAGCGTAGGCCTCCAAGTGATCCAAAGAAGCCCTTCTCAGGTTCTCAAGACAGTGTAATAGACGCTCACGAAATATAGTGTAACTCTGTGAATGAACACACATCACCAAGAATTTTCTGAGAAGCTTCTTTCTAGTTTTCATCTGAGTATTCCTTTGTCACCGTAAGTTTCTTTCGCCTAAGAAATATCCCGAGGCAGATTTCCAGAAAACTGTGTTAACAAACTGATCACTGAAGAGAAACGTGTACTTGTGCGTTGCATTCCACAGATGGCAATGAGTTTTCAAAAGCTTCTCATAATTTTTATGTGACGTATATATCCTTTTCACCATAGCCCTCAATGAGCTCCCAAATATTCTTTGCAAAATCCACGACAACAGTGTCAGCAAACTGTTCCAGAAGGGAAGGTGGAACTCGTAGATGAAGTCACACATCAGAAGCAATCTCTCACAGAAAGCTTCCCTCTAGTATTATTTGGGATTTTCCTATTTCACCATAGCCCTCAATGAGCTCCCAAATTATACATTTGCAGAAATCCACGACAACAGGGTTAGCCAACTATTCAAGAAGGGAAGTATGGAACTCTGTGTGAGAATCTCACATCAGAAAGACAACTCTAGAAAGATGTCTATAGTTATTTTGTGGGATATTTCCTTTTTCACCTGGGGCCCTTACGGCTCCAATATTCACTTTGCAGATTCCACGATAAGAGTGTTAGCAAACTGCTCTCTGAAGTCTAGAGTTATAGTCTGTGAGGGAACTCAACCGATCAGAACAGAATGTTTCTCTAGAGAGCTGCTGTCCGTTTGAACTGGCGAACTCAAAAATTTCACCTTTATCAGGAGTCGACCTCAATGCGATCCAAGGAAGCCCTTCTCAGTTTCCTCAAAAGAGTGTTAATGGACTGCTCCACGAAACATAAGTGTAACTCTGTGAGATGAATTCACACATCACCAAGAAGTTTCTAAGAAAGCTTCTTTCTTATTTTGATCTGTGGATATTTCCTTTATCACCGTAAGGTTCATTGCACTATGAAGTATCTATTTTCAGATTACCAGAAAACTGTGTTAACAGACTGATCACTGCAGAGAAAAGTGTAACTCTGTGAGTTGCATTCACACATGGCAATGCAGTTTCTCAGAAACCTTCCCGTTAGTTATTATGTGAGGATGTTTCCTTTTTCACCATAGCCCTCAATGAGCTCCCAAAAATACCTTTGCAGAATCCATGACAACAGTGTTAGCAAACTGTTCCAAGAAGCGAAGGCTGGAACGCTGTGTGAGGGAGTCACACATGAGAAAGCAATCTCTCAGAAAGCTTCTCTCTAGTTATTATGTGATGATATTTCGTTTGTCACCATGGACCCCTATGGGCTACCAAATACCACTTTCCAGGTTCCACTAAAAGAGTGTTATCAATCTGCTTCCTGAAGTCTAAGTTATAAGCCTGTGAGATGAACTCACAGATCAGAAAGAAACTTCTCAGAAAAATTCTTTCACGTTTCAAATGGATGAAATTTCCTTCATCAGCATAGGCCTCAATGTGATCCAAGGAAGCCCGTCACAGGATCCTCAAAGACAGTGTTAATGGACTGGTCGACGAAACATAAGTGTAACTCTGTGAGATGAATTCACACATCACCAAGAAATTTCTAAGAAAGCTTCTTTCTAGTTTTGATCTGTGGATATTTCCTTTGTCACCGTAAGGTTCATTGCACTATGAAGTATCTATTTGCAGATTACCAGAAAACTGTGTTAACAGACTGATCACTGAAGAGAAACGTGTAACTCTGTGAGGTGCATTCACACATGGCAATACAGTTTCTCAGAAAGCTTCTCTTTAGTTATTCTGTGAGGATATTTCCTTTTTCACCGTAGCCCTCAATGAGCTCCCAAATATACAATACACCTTTGCAGAATCCTCTACAACAGGGTTAGCAAACTGTTCCAAGAAGGGATGTGTGGAACTCTGTGTGATGAAGTCACACTTCAGAAAGCAATCTCTCAGAAAGCTTTCTCTAGTAATTATGTGAGGATATTTCCTTTTTCACCATGGGCCCCGATGGGCTCCCAAATATCACGTTCCAGATTCCAAGAAAAGAGTGTTAGCAATGTGCTTCCTGAAGTCTAAGTTATAAGTCTGTGGGATGAACTAACAGATCAGAAAGAAGTTTCTCAGAAAGCTTCTTTCACGTTTTGAACGGATGAAATTTCCTTTATCAGCGTAGGCCTCAATGCGATACAAGGAAGCCTTTCTCAGCTTCCTCAAAGACAGTGTTAATGGACTGCTCCACGAAACATAAGTGTAACTCTGTGAGATGAATTCACACATCACCAAGAAGTTTCTAAGAAAGCTTCTTTCTAGTTTTGATCTGTGGATATTTCCTTTGTCACCGTAAGGTTCATTGCACTATGAAGTATCTATTTGCAGATTACCAGAAAACTGTGTTACCAGACTGATCACTGAAGAGAAACGTGTAACTCTGTGACGTGCATTCACACATGGCAATGCAGTTTCTCAGAAAGCTTCTCTTTAATTATTATGTGAGAATGTTTCCTTTTTCACCATAGCCCTCAATGAGCTCCCAAATATACCCTTGCAGAATACAAGACAACAGTGTTATCCATCTGTTCCAAGAAGGGAAGGGTGGAACTCTTTGTGATGAAGTCACACATCAGAAAGCAATCTCTCAGAAAGCTTCTCTGTAGTCATTATGTGAGGATATTTCCTTTTTCACTATGGGCCCCAATGAGCTCCAAATATCACTTTCCAGATTCCACGAAAAGAGAGTCAAGAAACTGCTTCCTGAAGTCTAAGGTGTACGTCTGTGAGATGACCTCACAGATCAGAAAGAAATTTCTCAGAAAGCTTCATTCACGTTTTGAACTGATGAAAATTCCTTTTCAGCGTAGACCTCAATGCGATCCAAAGAAGCCCTTCACAGTTTCCTCAAAGACAGTGTTAATGGACTGCTCCACGAAACATAAGTGAAACTCTAAAGATGAATTCACACATCACCAAGAAATTTGTAAGAAACATTCTTTCTAGTTTTCATCTGTGGATATTTTCTTTGTCACCGTAAGGTTCATTGCACTATGAAGTATCTAATTGCAGATTTCCAGAAAACAGTGTTAACAAACTGATCACTGAAGAGAAACGAATAATTCTGTGCGTTGCATTCACACATGGCAACGCAGTTTCACAGAAGCCGTCTTTAAAGTTTTGATCTGAGGATATTTCCTTTTTCACCATAGCCCTCAATGAGCTCCCAAATATAATTTGCAGAATCCACGACAACATTGTTAGCAAACTGTTCCAAGAAGGGAAGAGTGGAACTCTGTGTGATGAAGTCACACATCAGAAAGCAATCTCTCAGAAAGCTTCTCTCTTGTTATTATGTGAGGATATTTCCTTTTTCAGCATGGGCCCCTAAGGGCTCCCAAATATCACTTTCCAGAATACATGAAAAGAGTGTTCGAAAACTGCTTCCTGAAGTCTAAGTTATAAGTCGGTGAGATGAACTCACAGATCAGAAAGAAGTTTCTTAGAAAGCTTCTTTCACGTTTTTTTTTCTTTATTTTCTTTTTTTTATTATACTTGAAGTTCTAGGGTACATGTGCATAACGTGCAGGTTTGTTACATATGTATACTTATGCCATGTTGGTGTGCTGCACCCATCAACTCGTCAGCACCCATCAATTCATCATTTATATCATGTATAACTCCCCAATGCAATCCCTCCCTCCTCCCCCCTCCCCCTCCCCATGATAGGCCCCAGTGCGTGATGTTCCCCTTCCCGAGTCCAAGTGATCTCATTGTTCAGTTCCCACCTATGAGTGAGAACATGCGGTGTTTGGTTTTCTGTTCTTGTGATAGTTTGCTAAGAATGATGGTTTCCAGCTGCATCCATGTCCCTACAAAGGACGCAAACTCATCCTTTTTTATGGCTGCATAGTATTCCATGGTGTATATGTGCCACATTTTCTTAATCCAGTCTGTCACAGATGGACATTTGGGTTGATTCCAAGTCTTTGCTATTGTGAAGAGTGCCGCAATAAACATACGTGTACATGTGTCTTTGTAGTAGAATAATAGCTTTTGCACAGCAAAAGAAACTACCATCAGAGTGAACAAGCAACCTACAGAATGGGAGAAAATTTTTGCAACCTACTAATCTGACAAAGGGCTAATTTCCAGAATCTACAAAGAACTCAGAAAAATATACGAGAAAAAAACAAACAACCCCATCAAAAAGTGGGGAAAGGATATGAACAGACATTTCTCAAAAGAAGATATTCATACAGCCAACAGACACATGAAAAAATGCTCATCATCACTCGCCATCAGAGAAATGCAAATCAAAACCACAATGAGATACCATCTCACACCAGTTAGAATGGCAATCATTAAGAAGTCAGGAAACAACAGGTGTTGGAGAGGATGTGGAGAAATAGGAACACTTTTACACTGTTGGTGGGATTGTAAACTAGTTCAACCATTATGGAAAACAGTATGGCAATTCCTCAAGGATCTAGAACTAGATGTACCATATGACCCAGCCATCCCACTACTGGGTATATACCCAAAGGATTATAAATTATTCTACTTCTTTCACGTTTTGAACGGATGAAATTTCCTTTATCAGCGTAGGTCTCAATGCGATCCAATGAAGCCCTTCTCAGGTTCCTCAAAGACAGTGTAAATGGACTGCTTCACGAAACACAAGTGTAAATCTGTGAGAGGAATTCACACATCACACAGAAGTTTCTAAGAAAGCTTCTTTCTAGTTTTCACCTGTGGATATTTCCTTTGTCACCGTAAGGTTCATTGCGCTATGAAGTATCTAATTGCCGTTTTCTAGAAAACTTATTTAGCACATTGATCACTGGAGAGAAACCTGTAACACTGTGAGTTGCATTCACTCATGGCAATGCAGTTTCTCAGGAGACTTCTTTCCGGTTTTGATCTGAGGTTATTTCCCTATTCACCATAGCCCTCAATGAGCTCCCAAATATAACGTTGCAGAATCCATGACAAAAGTGTTAGCAAACTGTTCCAAGAAGGCAAGGGTGGATCTCTGTGTGATGACGTCACACATCAGAAAGCAATCTCTCAGAAAGCTTCTCTCTAGTTATTATGTGAGGATGTCTCCTTTTTCACCATGGGCCCCAATGGGCTCCCAAATATCACTTTCCAGAATCCACGAAAAGAGTGTTAGCAAACTGCTTCCTGAAGTCTAACTTATTAGTCTGTGACATGAACTCACAGATCAGATAGAAGTTTCTCAGAAAGCTTCTTTCACGTTTTGAACGGATGACATTTCCCTTATCAGCGTAGGCCTCAATGTGATCCAAAGAAGCCCTTCTCAGGTTCCTCAAAGACAGTGTTAATAGACTGCTCCACGAATATAAGTGTAACTCTGTGAGATGAATTCACACATCACCAAGAATTTTCTATGAAAGCTTCTTTCTAGTTTTCATCTGAGGGTATTTCCTTTGTCACCGTAAGTTTCTTTGCGCTAAGAAATATCCCGAGGCAGATTTCCAGAAAACTGTGTTAACAAACTGATCACTGAAGAGAAACGTGTAACTCTGTGAGTTGCATTCACAGATGGCAATGCAGTTTCTCAAAAAGCTTCTCATTAATTTTTATGTGAGTATATATCCTTTTTCACCATAGCCCTCAATGAGCTCCCAAATATTCCTTTGCAAAATCCACGACAACAGTGTCAGCAAACTGTTCCTAGAAGGGAAGGGTGGAACTCTGTACGATGAAGTCACACATCAGAAAGCAATCTCTCAGAAAGCTTCTCTCTAGTTATTATTTGAGGATATTTCCTATTTCACCATAGCCCTCAATGAGCTCCCAAATATACATTTGCAGAATCCACGACAACAGGGTTAGCCAACTATTCCAAGAAGGGAAGTATGGAACTCTGTGTGATGAATTCTCACATCAGAAAGCAATCTCTCAGAAAGATTGTCTATAGTTATTTTGTGAGGATATTTCCTTTTTCACCATGGGCCCCTATCGGCTCCCAAATATCACTTTGCAGATTCCACGATAAGAGTGTTAGCAAACTGCTTCCTGAAGTCTAAGTTATAAGTCTGTGAGATGAACTCACAGATCAGAAAGAAGTTTCTCAGAGAGCTTCTTTCACGTTTTGAACTGGTGAAATTTCCTTTATCAGGGTAGACCTCAATGCGATCCAAGGAAGCCCTTCTCAGGTTCCTCAAAGACAGTGTTAATGGACTGCTCAACGAAACATAAGTGTAACTTTGTGAGATGAATTCACACATCACCAAGAAGTTTCTAAGAAAGCTTCTTTCTATTTTTCTTCTGAGGATATTTCTTTTGTCACCGTATGCTTCATTGCACTAAGAGGTATCCCATTGCAGATTTCCAGAAAACTTAGTTAGCAATCTAATCACTGAAGAGAAACGTGTAACTCTATGAGTTGCACTCACTCATGGCAATGCAGTTTCTCAGATGGCTTCTTTCCAGTTTTGATGTGAGGATATTACTTTTTTCACCGTAGCCCTCAATGAGCTCCCAAATATAACATTTACAGAATCCACGATAACAGTGTTAGCAAACTTTTCCAAGAAGGGAAGGGTGTAACTCTGTGTGATGAAGTCACACATCAGAAAGCAATCCCTCAGAAAGCATCTCTCCAGTTATTATGTGAGGATATTTCCTTTTTCACGATTGGCCACTACGAGCTCCCAAATATCCCTTTGCAGATTCCACGGAAAGAGTGTATGCAAACTGCTTCCTGAAGTCTAAGTTATAAGTCTTTGAGATGAACTGACAGATCAGAAAGAAGTTTCTCAGAAAGCTTCTTTCACGTTTTAAACGGATGAAATTTCCTTTATCAGCATAGGCCTCAATGCGATCCAAGGAAGCCCTTCTCAGGTTCCTCAAAGACAGTGTTAATGGACTGCTCCACGAAACATAAGTGTAACTCTGTGAGATGAATTCACACATCACCAAGAAGTTTCTAAGAAAGCTTCTTTCTAGTTTTGATCTGTGGATATTTCCTTTGTCACCGTAAGGTTCATTGCACTATGAAGTATCTATTTGCAGATTACCAGAAAACTGTGTTAACAGACTGATAACTGAAGAGAAACGTGTAACTCTGTGAGGTGCATTCACACATGGCAATGCAGTTTCTCAGAAAGCTTCTCTTTGGTTATTATGTGAGGATATTTCCTTTTTCACCATAGCCCTCAATGAGCTCCCAAATATACCTTTGCAGAATCCACGACAACAAGGTTAGCAAACTGTTCCAAGAAGGGAAGGGTGGAACTCTGTGTGATGAAGTCACACTTCAGAAAGCAATCTCTCAGAACGCTTCTCTCTAGTTATTATGTGAGGATATTTCCTTTTTCACCATGGGCCCCTATGGGCTCCCAAATATCACTTTCCAGATTCCAAGAAAAGTGTTTTAGCCAACTGCTTCCTGAAGTCTAAGTTATAAGTCTGTGAGAGGAACTCACAGATCAGAAAGAAGTTTCTCAGAAAGCTTCTTTCACGTTTTGGACGGATGAAATTTCCTTCATCAGCATAGGCCTCAATGCGATCCAAGGAAGCCCTTATCAGGTACCTCAAAGACAGTGTTAATGGACTGCTCCACGAAACATCAGTGTAACTCTGTGAGATGAATTCACACATCACCAAGAAGATTCTAAGAAAGCTTCTTTCTTGTTTTCTTTTTTTTTTATTATTATACTTTAAGTTCTAGGGTACATGTGCATAACGTGCAGGTTTGTTACATATGTATACTTATGCCATGTTGGTGTGCTGCACCCATCAACTCGTCAGCACCCATCAATTCATCATTTATATCATGTATAACTCCCCAATGCAATCCCTCCCTCCTCCCCCCTCCCCCCTCCCCATGATAGGCCCCAGTGCGTGATGTTCCCCTTCCCGAGTCCAAGTGATCTCATTGTTCAGTTCCCACCTATGAGTGAGAACATGCGGTGTTTGGTTTTCTGTTCTTGTGATAGTTTGCTAAGAATGATGGTTTCCAGCTGCATCCATGTCCCTACAAAGGACGCAAACTCATCCTTTTTTATGGCTGCTTAGTATTCTATGGTGTATATGTGCCACATTTTCTTAATCCAGTCTGTCACAGATGGACATTTGGGTTGATTCCAAGTCTTTGCTATTGTGAAGAGTGCCGCAATAAACATACGTGTACATGTGTCTTTGTAGTAGAATAATTTATAATCCTTTGGGTGTATACCCAGTAGTGGGATGGCTGGGTCACATGGTACATCTAGTTCTAGATTCTTGAGCAATTGCCATACTGTTTTCCATAATGGTTGAACTAGTTTACAATCCCACCAACAGTGTAAAAGTGTTCTTATTTCTCCACATCCTCTCCAACACCTGTTGTTTCCAGACTTCTTAATGATTGCCATTCTAACTGGTGTGAGATGGTATCTCATTGTGGTTTTGATTTGCATTTCTCTGATGGCGAGTGACGATGAGCATTTTTTCATGTGTCTGTTGGCTGTATGAATACCTTCTTTTGAGAAATGTCTGTTCATATCCTTTCCCCACTTTTTGATGGGGTTGTTTGTTTTTTTCTCGTATATTTGTTTGAGTTCTTTGTCGATTCTGGATATTAGCCCTTTGTCAGATGAGTAGGTTGCAAAAATTTTCTCCCATTCTGTAGGTTGCCTGTTCACTCTGATGGTAGTTTCTTTTGCTGTGCAAAAGCTCTTTAGTTTAATTAGATCCCATTTGTCAATTTTTGCTTTTGCTGCCGTTGCTTTTGGTGTTTTAGACATGGAGTCCTTGCCCATGCCTATGTTCTGAATGGTACTACCAAGATTTTCTCCTAGGGTTTTTATGGTATTAGGTCTAACATTTAAGTCTCTAATCCATCTTGAATTAATCTTCGTATAAGGGGTAAGGAAAGGATCCAGTTTCAGCTTTCTACTTATGGCTAGCCAATTTTCCCAGCACCATTTATTAAATAGGGAATCCTTTCCCCATTTCTTGTTTCTCTCAGGTTTGTCAAAGATCAGATGGCTGTAGATGTGCGGTATTATTTCTGAGGACTCTGTTCTGTTCCATTGGTCTATATCTCTGTTTTGGTACCAGTACCATGCTGTTTTGGTTACTGTAGCCTTGTAGTATAGTTTGAAGTCAGGTAGCGTGACGCCTCCAGCTTTGTCCTTTTGACTTAGGATTGTCTTGCAATGCGGGCTCTTTTTTGGTTCCATATGAACTTTAAAGCAGTTTTTTCCAATTCTGTGAAGAAACTCATTGGTAGCTTGATGGGGATGGCATTGAATCTATAAATAACCTTGGGGAGTATGGCCATTTTCACGATATTGATTCTTCCTATCCATGAGCATGATATGTTCTTCCATTTGTTTGTGTCCTCTTTGATTTCACTGAGCAGTGGTTTGTAGTTCTCCTTGAAGAGGTCCTTGACATCCCTTGTAAGCTGGATTCCTAGGTATTTTATTCTCTTCGAAGCAATTGTGAATGGAAGTTCATTCCTGATTTGGCTCTCTGCTTGTCTGTTACTGGTGTATAAGAATGCTTGTGATTTTTGCACATTAATTTTGTATCCTGAGACTTTGCTGAAGTTGCTTATCAGCTTAAGGAGATTTTGGGCTGAGACGATGGGGTTTTCTAAATATACAATCATGTCATCTGCAAACAGGGACATTTTGACTTCTTCTTTTCCTAACTGGATACCCTTGATTTCTTTCTCTTGCCTGATTGCCCTAGCCAGAACTTCCAACACTATGTTGAATAGGAGTGGTGAGAGAGGGCATCCCTGTCTTGTGCCAGTTTTCAAAGGGAATTTTTCCACTTTTTGCCCATTCAGTATGATATTAGCTGTGGGTTTGTCATAAATAGCTCTTATTATTTTGAGGTACGTTCCATCAATACCGAATTTATTGAGCGTTTTTAGCATGAAGGGCTGTTGAATTTTGTCAAAAGCCTTTTCTGCATCTATTGAGACAATCATGTTGTTGTTGTCTTTGGTTCTGTTTATATGCTGGATTACGTTTATTGATTTGCGAATGTTGAACCAGACTTGCATCCCAGGGATGAAGCCCACTTGATCATGGTGGATAAGCTTTTTGATGTGCTGCTGAATCCGGTTTGCCAGTATTTTATTGAGAATTTTTGCATCAATGTTCATCAGGAATATTGGTCTAAAATTCTCTTTTTTTGTTGTGTCTCTGCCAGGCTTTGGTATCAGGATGATGTTGGCCTCATAAAATGAGTTCGGGAGGATTCCCTCTTTTTCTATTGATTGGAATAGTTTCAGAAGGAATGGTACCAGCTCCTCCTTGTACCTCTGGTAGAATTCAGCTGTGAATCCATCTGGTCCTGGACTTTTTTTGGTGGGTAGGCTATTAATTGTTGCCTCAATTTCAGAGCCTGCTATTGGTCTATTCAGGATTCAACTTCTTCCTGGTTTAGCCTTGGGAGAGTGTAAGTGTCCAGGAAATTATCCATTTCTTCTAGATTTTCTAGTTGATTTGCGTAGAGGCGTTTATAGTATTCTCTGATCGGTAGTTTGTATTTCTGTGGGGTCAGTGGTGCTATCCCCTTTATCATTTTTTATTGCATCTATTTGATTCCTCTCTCTTTTCTTCTTTATTAGCCTTGCTAGCTGTCTGTCAATTTTGTTGATCTTTTCAAAAACCAACTCCTGGATTCATTGATTTTTTGGAGGGTTTTTTGTGTCTCTATCTCCTTCAGTTCGGCTCTGATCTTAGTTATTTCTTGCCTTCTGCTAGCTTTTGAATGTGTTTGCTCTTGCCTCTCTAGTTCTTTTAATTGTGATGTTAGAGTGTCAATTTTAGATCTTTCCTGCTTTCTCTTGTGGGCATTTACTGCTATACATTTCCCTCTACACACTGCTTTAAATGTGTCCCAGAGATTCTGGTATGTTGTATCTTTGTTCTCATTGGTTTCAAAGAACATCTTTATTTCCGCTTTCATTTCGTTATGTACCCAGTAGTCATTCAGGAGCAGGTTGTTCAGTTTCCATGTAGTTGAGCGGTTTTGATTGAGTTTCTTAGTCCTGAGTTCTAGTTTGATTGCACTGTGGTCTGAGAGACAGTTTGTTATAATTTCTGTACTTGTACATTTGCTGAGGAGTGCTTTACTTCCAATTATGTGGTCAATTTTGGAATAAGTGCGATGTGGTGCTGAGAAGAATGTATATTCTGTTGATTTGGGGTGGAGAGTTCTATAGATGTCTATTAGGTCCGCTTGGTGCAGAGATGAGTTCAATTCCTGGATATCCTTGTTAACTTTCTGTCTCGTTGATCTGTCTAATGTTGACAGCGGAGTGTTGAAGTCTCCCATTATTATTGTATGGGAGTCTAAGTCTCTTTGTAAGTCTCTAAGGACTTGCTTTATGAATCTGGGTGCTCCTGTATTGGGTGCATATATATTTAGGAGAGTTAGCTCTTCCTGTTGAATTGATCCCTTTACCATTATGTAATGGCCTTCTTTGTCTCTTTTGATCTTTGATGGTTTAAAGTCTGTTTTATCAGAGACAAGGATTGCAACCCCTGCTTTTTTTTGTTCTCCATTTGCTTGGTAGATCTTCCTCCATCCCTTTATTTTGAGCCTATGTATGTCTCTGCATGTGAGATGGGTCTCCTGAATACAGCAGACTGATGGGTCTTGACTCTTGATCCAGTTTGCCAGTCTGTGTCTTTTAATTGGAGCATTTAGTCCATTAACATTTAAGGTTAATATTGTTATGTGTGAACTTGATCCTGCCATTATGATATTAACTGGTTATTTTGCTCGTTAGTTGATGCAGTTTCTTCCTAGCCTCGATGGTCTTTACATTTTGGCATGTTTTTGCGATGGCTGGTACCGGTTGTTCCTTTCCATGTTTAGGGCTTCCTTCAGGGTCTCTTGTAAGGCAGGCCTGGTGGTGACAAAATCTCTAAGCATTTGCTTATCTGTAAAGGATTTTATTTCTCCTTCACTGATGAAACTTAGTTTGGCTGGATATGAAATTCTGGGTTTAAAATTCTTTTCTTTAAGAACGTTGAATATTGGCCCCCACTCTCTTCTGGCTTGTAGAGTTTCTGCCGAGAGATCTGCTGTTAGTCTGATGGGCTTCCCTTTGTGGGTAACCCGACCTTTCTCTCTGGCTGCCCTTAAGATTTTTTCCTTCATTTCAACTTTGGTGAATCTGGCAATGATGTGTCTTGGAGTTGCTCTTCTGGAGGAGTATCTTTGTGGCGTTCTCTGTATTTCCTGAATTTGAATGTTGGCCTGCCCTACTAGGTTGGGGAAGTTCTCCTGGATGATTTCCTGAAGAGTGTTTTCCAACTTGGTTCCATTTTCCCCCTCACTTTCAGGCACCCCAATCAGACGTAGATTTGGTCTTTTTACGTAATCCCATACTTCTTGCAGGCTTTGCTCATTTCTTTTTCTTCTTTTTTCTTTTGGTTTCTCTTCTCGCTTCATTTCATTCATTTGATCTTCAATCGCTGATACTCTTTCTTCCAGTTGATCGAGTCGGTTACTGAAGCTTGTGCATTTGTCACGTATTTCTCGTGTCATGGTTTTCATCTCTGTCATTTCGTTTATAATCTTCTCTGCATTAATTAGTCTAGCTGTCAATTCTTCCACTCTTTTTTCAAGATGTTTAGTTTCTTTGCGCTGGGTACGTAATTCCTCCTTTAGCTCTGATAAGTTTGATGGACTGAAGCCTTCTTCTCTCCTCTCGTCCAAGTCATTCTCTGACCAGCTTTGATCCGTTGCTGGCGATGGGCTGCGCTCCTTTGCAGGGGGAGATGCGCTCTTATTTTTTGAATTTCCAGCTTTTCTGCCCTGCTTCTTCCCCATCTTTGTGGTTTTATCTGTCTCTGGTCTTTGATGGTGGTGACGTACTGATGGGGTTTTGGTATAGGTGTCCTTCCTGTTTGATAGTTTTCCTTCTGACAGTCAGAAGGACTGTCTGTTGGTCTGTTGGAGATTGCTTGAGGTCCACTCCAGACCCTATTTGCCTGGGTATCAGCAGCAGAGTTTGCCGAAGATAGAATATTGCTGAACAGCGAGTGTACCTGTCTGATTCTTCCTTTGGAAGTTTCCTCTCAGGGGTGTACTCCACCCTGTGAGGTGTGGGGTGTCAGACTGCCCCTAGTGGGGGATTTCTCCCAGCTAGACTACTCAGGGGTCAGGGACACACCTGAGCAGGCAGTCTGTCCGTTCTCAGATCTCAACCTCCACGTTGGGAGATCCACGGCTCTCCCCAAAGCTGTCAGACAGAGTCGTTCGCGTCTGCACCGGCTCCCGCTACTTCCCCTGTTGGTCTTCAGCTGTGCGCTGTCCCCAGAGGTGGAGACTACAGAGACAGGCAGGCTTCCTTGAGCTGCTGTGAGCTCCCCCCAGTTCGAGCTTCCCAGCGGCTTTGTTTACCTACTTAAGCCTCAGCAATGGCGGGCGCCCCTCCCCCAGCCTCGCTGCTGCCTTGCGGATAGATCGCGGCAGACTGCTGTGTTAGCAGTGAGGGAGGCTTCGTGGGCTTGGGACCCTCCCGGCCAGGTGTGGGATATATTCTCCTGGTGTGCCTGTATGCTTACAGCGCAGTATTGGGGTGGGAGTTACCCGATTTTCCAGGTGTTGTGTGTCTCAGTTCCCCTGGCTAGGAAAACGGATCCCCTTCCCCCTTGCGCTTCCAGGTGAGGTGATGCCTCGCCCTGCTTCAGCTCTCGCTGGTCAGGCTGCAGCAGCTGACCAGCACCGATTATCCGGCACTCCCTAATGAGATGACCCCAGTACCTCAGTTGAAAATGCAGAAATCACCGGTTTTCTGTGTCGCTCGCGCTGGGAGTTGGAGACTGGAGCTGTTCCCTCTCTTGTTTTCATCTGCGGATATTTCCTTTGTCACCGTAAGGTTCATTGCGCTATGAAGTATCTAATTGCAGATTTCCAGAAAACTGTGTTAACAAACTGATCACTGAAGAGAAAAGTGTAACACTGTGAGTTGCATTCACACATGGCAACGCAGTTTCTCAGAAAGTTTCTCCTTAGTTATTATGTGAGGATATTTCCTATTTCACCATATCCCTCAATGAGCTCCCAAATATTACTTTACCGAATCCACAAAAACAGTGTTACGAAACTGTTCCAAGAAGGGAAGGGTGGAACTCTGTGTGATGAAGTCACACATCAGAAAGCAATCTCTCAGAAAGCTTCTCTCTAGTTATTATGTGAGGATATTTCCTTTTTTACCATGGGCCCCCATGGTCTCCCAATATCACTTTCCAGATTCCACGAAAAGAGTGTTAGCAAACTACTTCCTGAAGTCTAAGTTATAAGTCTGTGAGATGAACTCACAGATCAGAAAGAAGTTTCTCAGAAAGCTTCTTTCACGTTTTGAACTGATGAAATTTCCTTTATCAGCGTAGGCCTCAATGCGATCCAAAGAAGCCCTACTCAAGTTCCTCAAAGACAGTGTTAATGGACTGCTCCACGAAACATAAGTGTAACTCTGTGAGATGAATTCACACGTCACCAAGAAGTTTCTATGAAAGCTTCTTTCTAGTTTTCATCTGAGGATATTTCCTTTGACACCGTAAGCTTCATTGCGCTATGAGGTATCTAACTGCAGATTTCCCGAAAACTGTGTTAACAAACTGATCACTGAAAAGAAACGTGTAACTCTGTGAGTTACATTCATACAAGGCAACGCAGTTTCTCAGAAGCTTTTCTCTAGTTATTATGTGAGGATAATTCCTTTTTCACCATGGGCCTCTATGGGCTCCGAAATATCACTTTCCAGAATCCACGAAAAGAGTGTTAGCAAACTGCTTCCTGAAGTCTAAGTTATAAGTCTGTGAGATGAACTCACAGATCAGAAAGAAGTTTCTCAGAAACCTTCCTACTCGTTATGAACTGATGAAATTTCCTTTATCAGCATAGGCCATAATGCGATCCAAAGAAGCCCTTCTCAGGTTCCTCAAAGGCAGTGTTAATTTACTACTCCACGAAACATAAATGTAACCCTGTGAGATGAATTCACACATCACCAAGAAGTTTCCAAGAAAGCTTCTTTCTAGTTTTCATCTGAGGATATTTCCTTTGACACAGTAAGCTTCATTGTGCTATGAAATATCTAATTGCAGATTTCCGGAAAACTTACCAAACTGATCACTGAAGAGAAACGTGTAACTCTGTGAGTTGCATTCACTCATGGCAATGCAGTTTCTCAGAAAGCTTCTCTTTAGTTATTATGTGAGGATATTTCCTTTTTCACCATAGTCCACAATGAGCTCCCAAGTATACCTCTGCAGAATCCACGACAACAGTGTTAGCAAACTGTTCGAAGAAGGGATGGGTGGAACTCTGTGTGATGAAGTCACACATCAGAAAGCAATCTCTCAGAAAGCTTCTCTCTAGTTATTATGTGAGGATATTTCCTTTTTCACCATGGGCCCCTATGGATTCCAAAATATCACTTTCCGGATTCCACGAAAAGAGTGTGAGATGAATTCACACATCAACCAGAAGTTTGTAAGAAAGCTTCTTTCTTGGTGTCATCTGAGGATATTTCCTTTGTCACCGTAGCTTCATTGCGATAGGAGGTATGCCATTGCAGATTTCAAGAAAACTTGGTTAGCAAACTGATCACTGAAGAGATACGTGTAACTCTGTGAGTTGCATTCACTCATGGCATTGCAGTTTCTCAGAAGGCTTCTTTCCATTTTTGACCTGAGGATATTTCCTTTTTCACCATAGCCCTCAATGAGCTCCCAAATATACCTCAGCAGAATACACGACAACAGTGTTATGAAACTCTTCCAAGAAGGGAAGGGTGGAAATCTGTGTGATGAAGTCACGCATCAGAAGGCAATCTCTCAGAAAGCTTCTCTCTAGTTGTTCTGTGTGGATATTTCCTTTTAGAACATGGACCCCTAAGGGCTCCCAAATATCACTTTCCAGATACTCAGAAAAGAGTGTTGGCAAACTACTTCCTGAAGTCTAAGTTATAAGTCTGTGAGATGAACTCACAGTTCAGAAAGAAGTTTCTCAGAAAGCTTCTTTCACGTTTTGAACGGATGAAATTTCCTTTATCAGAGTAGGCCTCAATGCGATCCAAAGAAGCCCTTCTAAAGTTCCTCAAAGACAGTGTTAATGGACTGCTCCAGGAAACATAAGTATAACTCTGGAAGGTGAATTAACACATCACCAAGAAGTTTCTAAGAAAACTTCTTTCTAGGTTTCATCTGTGGATATGTCCTTTGTCACCGTAAGGTTCATTGCCCTATGAAGTATCTAATTGCAGATTTCCAGAAAAATGTGTTAAAAAGTGATCACTGAAGCGAAACATGTAACTCTGTGAGTTGCATTCACACATCGCAATGCAGTTTCTCAGAAAGCTTCTCTTTAGTTATTATGTGAGGATATTTCCTTTTTCACCATAGCCCTCAATGAGCTCCCAAATATTCCTTAGCAGACCCAACGACAACAGTGTTAGCAAACTGTTCCAAGAAGGGAAGGGTGTAACTCTGTGTGATGAAGTCACACATCAGAAAGCAATCTAGCACAAAGCTTCTCTCTAGTTATTATGTGAGGATATTTCCTTTTTCACCATGGGCCCCAATGGGCTCCCAAATATCACTTTCCAGTTTCCACGAAAAGAGTGTTCGTCAACTGCTTCCTGAAATCTAAGGTATAAGTCTGTGAGATGAAGTCACAGATCAGAAAGAAGTTTCTCAGGAAGCTTGTTTCACGTTTTGAACGGATGAAATTTCCTTCATCATCATAGCCCTCAATGCTATCCAAAGAAGCCCTTCTCTGGTTCCTCAAATAAAGTGTTAATGGACTGTTCCACGAAACATAAGTGTAATTTTGTGAGATGAATTCACACATCACCAAGAATTTTCTGGAAACCTTCTTTCTACTTTTCATCTGAGGATATTTCCTTTGTCACCGTAAGCTTCATTGCGATAAGAGGTATCCCATTGCAGATTTCCAGAAAACTTAGTAAGCAAACTGATCACTGAAGAGAAACGTGTAACTTTGTGAGCTGCATTCACTCATGGAAATGCAGTTTCTCTGGAGACTTCTTTCCCGTTTTGATCTGAGGATATTTCCTTATTCACCATAGCCCTCAGAGCTCCTAAATGTAACTTTGCAGAATCCATGACAACAGTGTTAGCAAACTGTTCCAAGAAGGCAAGGGTGGATCTCTGGGTGATGAAGTCACACATCGGAAAGCAATCTCTCAGAAAGCTTCTCTCTAGTTATTATGTGAGGATATTTCCTTTTTCACCATGGTCCCCTATGGGCTCCCAAATATCTCTTTCCAGAATCCACGAAAAGAGTGTTAGCAAACTGCTTCCTGAAGTCTAAGTTATTACTCTGTGACATGAACTCACAGATCAGATACAAGTTTCTCAGAAAGCTACTTTCAAGTTTTGAATGGATGAAATTTCCTTCTTCAGCATAGGCCTCAATGCGATCCAAAGAAGCCCTTCTCAGGTTCCTCAAAGACAGTGTTAATAGACTGCTCCACGAAACATAAGTGTAACTCTGTGAGAGGAATTCACACATCACCAAGAACTTTCTATGAAAGTTTTTTTCTAGTTTTCATCTGAGGATATTTCCTTTGACACCGTAAGTTTCATTGCGCTAAGAAATATCCCGAGGCATATTTCCAGAAAACTGTGTTAACAAACTGATCACTGAAGAGAAACGTGTAACTCTGTGAATTGCATTCACACATGGCAACGCAGTTTCTCAAAAAGCTTCTCTTTAATTATTATGTGAGTATACATCCTTTTTCACCATAGCCCTCAATGAGCTCCCAAATATTCCTTTCCAGAATCCACGACAACAGTGTCAGCAAACTGTTCCAAGAAGGGAAGGGTGGAACTCTGTATGATGAAGTCACACTTCAGAAAGCAATCTCTCAGAAAGCTTCTCTCTAGTTATTATTTGAGGATATTTCCTTTTTCACCATAGCCCTCAATGAGCTCCCAAATATACCTTTGCAGAATCCACGACAGCAGTGTTCGCCAACTTTTCCAAGAAGGGAAGGATGGAACTCTGTGTGATGAAGTCTCACATCAGAAAGCAATCTCTCAGAAAGCTTGTCTCTAGTTATTATGTGAGTATATTTCCTTTTTCACCATGGGCACCTATGGGCTCCCAAATATCACTTTCCAGAGTCCACGAAAAGAGTGTTAGCAAACTGCTTCCTGAAGTCTAAGTCATGAGTCTGTGAGATGAACTCACAGATCAGAAAGAAGTTTCTCAGAAAGCTTCTTTCACGTTTTGAACGGATGAAATTTCCTTTATCAGCGTAGGCCTCAATGTGATCCAAGGAGGCCCTTCTCAGGTTCCTCAAAGACTGTGTTAATGGACTGCTTCACGAAACATAAGTGTAACTTTGTGAGATGAATTCACACATCACCAAGAAGTTTCTAAGAAAGCTTCTTTCTAGTTTTCATATGAGGATATTTCCTTTGTCACCGTAAGCTTCATTGTGCTAAGAGCTATCCCATTGCAGATTTCCATAAAACTTAGTTAGCAATCTGATCACTGAAGAGAAACGTGTAACTCTATGAGTTGCCTTCACTCACGGCAATGCAGTTTCTCAGAATTCTTCTTTCCAGTTTTGATCGGAGGATATTTCCTTTCACCATAGACGTCATTGAGCTCCGAAATATAACTTTGCAGAATCCACGACAACAGTGTTAGCAAACTGTTCCAAGAAGGGTAGGGTGGAGCTCTGTGTAATGAAGTCACACATCAGGAAGCAATCTCTCAGATAGTTTCCCTCTAGTTATTATGTGAGGATATTTCCTTTTTCACCATGGGCCCCTATGGGTTCCCAAATATCACTTTCCATATTCCACGAAAAGAGTGTTAGCAAACGGCTTCCTGAAGTCTAAAGTATAACCCTGCGAGATGACCTCGCAGATCAGAAAGTAGTTTCTCAGAAAGCTTCTTTCACGTTTTGAACGGATGAAATTTCCTTTATCAGCGTAGGCCTCAATGCAATCCAAAGAAGGCCTTGTCAGGTTCCTCAAAGACAGTGTTAATGGACTGCTCCACGAAACATAAGTGAAAGTCTGTGAGATGAATTCACACATCACCAAGAAGTTTCCAAGAAAGCTTCTTTCTAGTTTTCACCTGTGGATATTTCCTTTTTCACCATAAGGTTCATTGCGCTAGGAAGTATCTAATTGCAGATTTCCAGAAAACTCTGTTAAAAAACTGAACATTGAAGAGAAACGTGTAACTCTGTGAGTTGCATTCACACATGGCAATGCAGTTTCTCCGAAAGCTTCTCTTTAGTTTTTATGTGAGGATATTTCCTTTTTCAAGATAGCCCTCAATGAGCTTACAAATATACCTCTGAAGAATCCACGACAACACTGTTAGCAAACTGTTCCAAGAAGGGAAGGGTGGAACTCAGCGTAATGAAGTCACACTTCAGAAAGCAATCTCTCAGAAAGATTCTATCTAGTTATTATGTGAGGATAAATCCTTTTTCACCATGGGCCCCTATGGGCTCCCAAATATCACTTTCCAGATTCCACGAAAAGAGTGTTAGCAAACTGCTGTCTGAAGTCTAAGTTATAAGTCTGTGAGAGGAACTCACAGATCAGAAAGAAGTTTCTCAGAAAGCTTCTTTCACGTTTTGAACTGGTGAAATTTCCTTTATCAGGGTAGACCTCAATGCGATCCAAGGAAGCCCTTCTCAGGTTCCTCAAAGACAGTGTTAATGGACTGCTCCACGAAACATAAGTGTAACTTTGTGAGATGAATTCACACATCACCAAGAAGTTTCTAAGAAAGCTTCTTTCTTGTTTTCATCTGTGGATATTTCCTTTGTCACCGTAAGGTTCATTGCGCTATGAAGTATCTAATTGCAGATTTCCAGAAAACTGTGTTAAGAAACTGATCACTGAAGAGAAAAGTGTAACTCTGTGAGTTGCATTCACACATGGCAATGCAGTTTCTCAGAAAGCTTCTCTTTAGTTATTATGTGAGGACATTTCCGTTTTCACCTTAGCCCTCAATGAGCTCCCAAATATACCTTTGCAGAATCCACGACAACAGTGTTAGCAAACTATTCGAAGAAGGGAAGGGTGGAACTCTCTGTGATGAAGTCACACTTCAGAAAGCAATCTCTCAGAAAGCTTCTATCTAGTTATTATCTGAGGATATTTCCGTTTTCACCATGGGCCCCTATGGGCTCCCAAATATCACTTTCCAGATTCCAAGAAAATAGTGTCAGCAAAGTGCTTCCTGAAGTCTAAGTTATAAGTCTGTGAGATGAACTAAGAGATCAGAAAGAAGTTTCTCAGAAAGCTTCTTTCACGTTTTGAACGGATGAAATTTCCTTTATCAGCGTAAGCCTCAATGCTATAGAAGGAAGCCCTTCTCAGGTTCCTCAAAGACAGTGTTAATACACTGTTCCACGAAACATAAGTTTAACTCTGTAAGATGAATTCACACCTCACCAAGAAGTTTCTAAGAAAGCTTCTTTCTAGTTTTCATCTGAGGATATTTCCTTTGTCTCCGTAAGCTTCATTGCACTAAGAGGTATCCCATTGCAGATTTCCAGAAAACTTAGTGAGCAAACTGATCACTGAAGAGAAACGTGTAACTCTGTGAGTTGCATTCACGTATGGCAACGCAGTATCTCAGATAGCTTCTCTTTAGTTATTTTATGAGGATATTTCCTTTTTCTCCATAGCCCTCAATGAGCTCCCAAATATTCCTTTGCAGAATCCACGACAACAGTGTGAGCAAACTGTTCCAAGAAGGGAAGGTGGAACTCTGTGTGATGAAGTCACACATCAGAAAGCAATCTCTCAGAATGCTTCTCTCCAGTTATTATATGTGATATTTCCTTTTTTACCATGGGCCCCTATGGCCTCCCAAATAACACTTTCCAGAATCCAGGAAAAGAGTGTTCTCAAACTGCTTGCTGACGACTAAATTATCAGTCTGTGAGATGAACTCACAGATCAGAAAGAAGTTTCTCAGAATGCTTCTTTTACATTTTGAACTGATGAAATCTCCTTATTCAGCGTAGGCCTCAATGCTCTCCAAAGAAGCCCTTCTCAGGTTCCTGAAAGACAGTGTTAATAGACTACTCAAAGAAACATAAGTGTAACTTTGTGAGATGAATTCACACATCAAGAAGAAGTGTCTAAGAAAGCTTCTTTCTTGTTTTCATCTGAGGATATTGCATTTGTCACCGTAAGCTTCATTGCGATTGGAGGTATTCCATTGCAGATTTCCAGAAAACGTAGTTAGCTAACTGATCACTGAAGAGAAACGTGTAACTCTGTGAGTTGCATTCACTCATGGCAATGCATTTTCTCAGAAGGCTTCTTTCCAGTTTTGATTTGAGGATATTTCTTTTTTCACCAGAGCCCTCAATGACCACCCAAATATAACTTTGCAGAATCCACGACAACAGAGTTAGCAAACTGTTCCAAGAAGGGAAGGGTGGAAGTCTGTGTGATGAAGTCACACTTCAGAAAGCAATCTCTCAGAAAGCTTCTCTCTAGTTATTATGTGAGATTAATTCCTTTTTCATCATGGGCCCCTATGGGCTTCCAAATATCACTTTCCAGAATCCACGAAAAGAGTGTTCGCAAACTGCTTCCTGAAGTCTAAGTTGTAAGTCTGTGAGATGAAATCACAGATCAGAAAGAAGTTTCTCAGAAACCTTCTTTCACGTTTTGAACGGATGAAATTTCCTTTATCAGAGTAGGCCCCTAAGCGATTCAAGGAAGCCCTTCTCAGGTTCCTCAAAGACAGTGTTAATTGACTGCTCCACGAAACATAAGTGTAACTCTGTGAGATGAATTCACACATCACCAAGAAGTTTCTAAGTAAGCTTCTTTCTAGTTTTCATCTGTGGATATTTCCTTTGTCACCGTAAGGTTCATTGCGCTATGAAGTATCTAATACAGATTTCCAGAAAACTGTGTTAAGAAACTGATAACTGAAGAGAAACGTGTAACTCTGTGAGTTGCATACACACATGGAAATGCAGTTCTCCGGAAAGCTTCTCTTTATTTATTATGTGACGATATTTCCTTTTTCACCATAGCCCTCAATGAGCATCTAAATATACCTCTGCAGAATCCACGAGAACAATGTTAGCAAACTGTTCCAAGGAGGAAAGGGTGGAACTCTGTGTGATGAAGTCACCCATCAGTAAGCAATCCCTCAGAAACCTTCTCTCTAGTTATTATGTGAGGATATTTCCTTTTTCACCATGGGCCCCTATGGGCTCCCAAATATCACTTTCCAGATTCCCCGAAAAGAGTGTTAGCAAACTGCTTCCTGAAGTCTAAGTTATAAGTGGGTAAGATGAACTCACAGATCAGAAAGAAGTTTCTCAGAAAGCTTCTTTCACGTTTTGAACGGATGAAATTTCCTTTATCAGCGTAGGCCTCAATGCGATCCAAGGAAGCCCTTCTCAGGTTCCTCAAAGACAGTGTTAATGGACTGCTCCACCAAACATAAGTGTTAACTCTGTGAGATGAATTCACACATCACCAAGAAGTTCCTAAGAAAGCTTTTTCCTAGTTTTCACCTGAGGATACTTCCTTTGTCACCGTAAGCTTCATTGCGCTAAGAGGTATCCCATTGCAGATTTCCAGAAAACTTAGTTAGCAGACTGATCACTGAAGAGAAACGTGTAACTCTGTGAGTTGCATTCGCTCATGGCAATGCAGTTTCTCAGAAAGCTTCTCTTTAGTTATTATGTGAGGATATTTCCTTTTTCACCATAGCCCTCAATGAGCTCCCAAATATTCCTTTGCAGAATCCACGACAACAGTGTTAGGAAACTGTTTCAAGAAGGGAAGGGTGGAACTCTGTGTGATGAAGTCACACATCAGAAAGCAATCTCTCAGCAAGCTTCTCTCACGTTATTACGTGAGGATATTACCTATTTCACCATGGGCCCTAAGGGATCCCAAATATCACTTTCCAGATTCCACGGAAGGACTGTTAGCAAACTACTTGCTGAAGTCTAAGTTATAAGCCTGTGAGATGAACTCACAGAGCAGAAAGAGGTTTCTCAGAAAATTTCTTTCACGTTTTTAACGGATGAAATTTCCTTTATCAGCATAGGCCTCAATGCGATCCAAAGAGGCCTTCTCAGGTTCCTTAAAGACAGTGTTAATGGACTGATCCAAGAAACATAAGTGTAACTTTGTCAGATGAATTCAGAGATCACCAAGAAGTTTCCAAGAAAGCTTCTTTCTAATTTTCATATGAGGATATTTGCTTTGTCATCGTAAGCTTCATTGCGATAAGTTATCCCATTGCAGATTTCCAGAAAACTTAGTTAGCAGACTGATCACTGAAGAGAAACGTGTAACTCTGTGAGTTGCATTCACACATGGCAATGCAGTTTCTCCGAAAGCTTCTCTTTAGTTTTTATGTGAGGATATTTCCTTTTTCACCATAGCCCTCAATGAGCTCCAAATATACCTCTGCAGAATCCACGACAACAGTGTTATCAAACTGTTCCAAGAAGGGAAGGGTGGAACTCATGTGTGATGAAGTCACACATTCAGAAAGCAATCTCTCAGAAAGCTTCTCTCTAGTTATTATGTGAGGATAATTCCTTTTTCACCATGGGCCCCTATGGGCTCCCAAATATCACTTTCCAGATTCCACGAAAAGAGTGTTAGCAAACTGCTGTCTGAAGTCTAAGTTATAAGTCTGTGAGATGAACTCACAGATCAGAAAGAAGTTTCTCAGAAAACTTCTTTCACGTTTTGAACTGGTGAAATTTCCTTTATCAGGGTAGACCTCAATGCGATCCAAGGAAGCCCTTCTCAGGTTCCTCAAAGACAGTGTTAATGGACTGCTCCACGAAACATAAGTGTAACTTTGTGAGATGAATTCACACATCACCAAGAAGTTTCTAAGAAAGCTTCTTTCTTGTTTTCATCTGTGGATATTTCCTTTGTCACCGTAAGGTTCATTGCGCTATGAAGTATCTAATTGCAGATTTCCAGAAAACTGTGTTAAGAAACTGATCACTGAAGAGAAAAGTGTAACTCTGTGAGTTGCATTCACACATGGCAATGCAGTTTCTCAGAAAGCTTCTCTTTAGTTATTATGTGAGGACATTTCCGTTTTCACCTTAGCCCTCAATGAGCTCCCAAATATACCTTTGCAGAATCCACGACAACAGTGTTAGCAAACTATTCGAAGAAGGGAAGGGTGGAACTCTCTGTGATGAAGTCACACTTCAGAAAGCAATCTCTCAGAAAGCTTCTATCTAGTTATTATCTGAGGATAATTCCGTTTTCACCATGGGACCCTATGGGCTCCCAAATATCACTTTCCAGATTCCACGAAAAGAGTGTTAGCAAACTGCTTCCTGAAGTCTAAGTTATAAGTCTGTGAGATGAACTCACAGATCAGAAGGAAGTTTCTCAGAAAGCTTCCTTCACGTTTTGAATGGGTGAAATTTCCTTTATCAGCCTAGGCCTCAATGCGGTCCAAGGAAGCCCTACTGAGTTTCCTCAAAGACATTGTTAATGGACTGCTCCACGAGACATAAGTGTAACTTTTTGAGATAATTTCACACATCACCAAGCAGTTTCTAAAAAAGCTTCTTTCGAGTTTTCATCTGTGGATATTTCCTTTGTCACCGCAAGGTTCATTGCGCTATGAAGTATCTATTCCCGATTTCCAGAAAACTGTGTTAACAAACTGATCACTGAAGAGAAGCATGTAACTCTATGAGTTGCATTCACGCATGGCAATGTAGTTTCTCAGAAAGCTTCTCTTTAGTTATTATGTGAGGATATTTCCTTTTTCACCATAGCCCTCAATGAGCTCCCAAATATTCCTTTGCAGAATCCACGACAACAGTTTTAGGAAACTGTTCCAAGAAGGGAAGGGTGTATCTCTGAGTGATGAAGTCACACATCAGGAAGCTATCTCTCAGCACGCTTCTCTCTAGTTATTATGTGAGGATATTTCCTTTTTCACCTTGGGCCCCTATGGGTTCCCAATATCACCTTCCAGACTCCACGAAAAGTTGTTCGCAAACTGCTTCATGAAGTCTAAGTTATAAGTCTGTGAGATGAACTCACAGATCAGAAAGAAGTTTCTCAGAAAGCTTCTTTCACGTTTTGAAAGGATGAAATTTCCTTTATCAGCCTAGGCCTCAATGCGATCCAAGGAAGCCCTTCTCAGGTTCCTCAAAGAAAGTGTTAATGGACTGCTCCATGAAACATATGTGTAACTCTGTGAGATGAATTCACACATCACCAAGAAGTTTCTAAGAAAGCTTCTTTCTAGCTTTTCACCTTGGATATTTCCTTTGTCACCGTAAGCTTCATTGCGATTGGAGGTATTCCATTGCAGATTTCCAGAAAACGTAGTTAGCTAACTGATCACTGAAGAGAAACGTGTAACTCTGTGAGTTGCATTCACTCATGGCAATGCATTTTCTCAGAAGGCTTCTTTCCAGTTTTGATTTGAGGATATTTCTTTTTTCACCAGAGCCCTCAATGACCACCCAAATATAACTTTGCAGAATCCACGACAACAGAGTTAGCAAACTGTTCCAAGAAGGGAAGGGTGGAAGTCTGTGTGATGAAGTCACACTTCAGAAAGCAATCTCTCAGAAAGCTTCTCTCTAGTTATTATGTGAGATTAATTCCTTTTTCATCATGGGCCCCTATGGGCTTCCAAATATCACTTTCCAGAATCCACGAAAAGAGTGTTCGCAAACTGCTTCCTGAAGTCTAAGTTGTAAGTCTGTGAGATGAAATCACAGATCAGAAAGAAGTTTCTCAGAAACCTTCTTTCACGTTTTGAACGGATGAAATTTCCTTTATCAGCGTAGGCCCTCAATGCGATCCAAGGAAGCCCTTCTCAGGTTCCTCAAAGACAGTGTTAATGGACTGCTCCACGAAACATAAGTGTAACTCTGTGAGATGAATTCACACATCACCAAGAAGTTTCTAAGAAAGCTTCTTTCTAGTTTTCATCTGTGGATATTTCCTTTGTCACCGTAAGGTTCATTGCGCTATGAAGTATCTAATTGCAGATTTCCAGAAAACTGTGTTAAGAAACTGATCACTGAAGAGAAACGTGTAACTCTGTGAGTTGCATTCACTACATGGAAATGCAGTTCTCAGAAAGCTTCTCTTTAGTTATTATGTGAGGATATTTCCTTTTTCACCATAGCCCTCAATGAGCTCCAAATATACCTCTGCAGAATCCACGACAACAGTGTTAGCAAACTGTTCCAAGAAGGGAAGGGTGGAACTCTGTGTGATGAAGTCACACATCAGTAAGCAATCTCTCAGAAAGCTTCTCTCTAGTTATTATGTGAGGATATTTCCTTTTTCACCATGGGCCCCTATGGGCTCCCAAATATCACTTTCCAGATTCCCCGAAAAGAGTGTTAGCAAACTGCTTCCTGAAGTCTAAGTTATAAGTGGGTAAGATGAACTCACAGATCAGAAAGAAGGTTCTCAGAAAGCTTCTTTCACGTTTTGAACGGATGATATTTCCTTCATCAGCATAGGCCTCAAAGCGATCCAAGGAAGCCCTTCTCAGGTTCCTCAAAGACAGTGTTAATGGACTGCTCCACCAACATAAGTGTTAACTCTGTGAGATGAATTCACACATCACCAAGAAGTTCCTAAGAAAGCTTTTTCCTAGTTTTCACCTGAGGATACTTCCTTTGTCACCGTAAGCTTCATTGCGCTAAGAGGTATCCCATTGCAGATTTCCAGAAAACTTAGTTAGCAGACTGATCACTGAAGAGAAACGTGTAACTCTGTGAGTTGCATTCGCTCATGGCAATGCAGTTTCTCAGAAAGGTTCTCTTTAGTTATTATGTGAGGATATTTCCTTTTTCACCATAGCCCTCAATGAGCTCCCAAATTTTCCTTTGCAGAATCCACAAAACAGGGTTAGGAAACCTTTCCAAAAAGGGAAGGGTGGAATCTCTGAGTGATGAAGTCACACATCAGGAAGCAATCTCTCAGCAAGCTTTTCTCTCTAATTATTATGTGAGGATATTTCCTTTTTCACCATGGGCCCCTAAGGGTTCCCAAATATCACCTTCCAGATTCCACGAAAAGTGTGTTCGCAAACTGCTTCATGAAGTCTAAGTTATAAGTCTGTGAGAAAAACTCACAGATCAGAAAGAAGTTTCTCAGAAAGCTTCTTTCACGTTTTGAAAGGATGAAATTTCCTTTATCAGCCTAGGCCTCAATGCGATCCAAGGAAGCCCTTCTCAGGTTCCTCAAAGAAAGTGTTAATGGACTGCTCCATGAAACATATGTGTAACTCTGTGAGATGAATTCACACATCACCAAGAAGTTTCTAAGAAAGCTTCTTTCTAATTTTCATATGAGGATATTTGCCTTTGTCATCGTAAGCTTCATTGCGCTATGAAGTATCCCACTGCAGATTTCCAGAAAACTTAGTTAGCAGACTGATCACTGAAGAGAAACGTGTAACTCTGTGAGTTGCATTCACTCATGGCAATGCAGTTTTTCAGAAAGCTTCTCTTTAGTTATTATGTGAGGATATTTCCTTTTTCACCATAGCCCTCAATGAGCTCCCAAATATTCATTTGCAGCATCCACGACAACAGTGTTAGCAAACTGTTCCAAGAAGGGAAGGGTGGAACTCTGTGTGATGAAGTCACACATAAGAAAGCAATCTCTCAGCAAGCTTCTCTCTAGTTATTATGTGAGGATATTTCCTTTTTCACCATGGGTCCCCTATGGGTTCCCAATATCACCTTCCAGACTCCATGAAAAGTTGTTCGCAAACTGCTTCATGAAGTCTAAGTTATAAGTCTGTGAGATGAACTCACAGATCAGAAAGAAGTTTCTCAGAAAGCTTCTTTCACGTTTTGAACGGATGAAATTTCCTTTATCAGCATAGGCCTCAATGCGATCCAAGGAAGCCCTTCTCAGGTTCCTCAAAGACAGTGTTAATGGACTGCTACATGAAACATATGTGTAACTCTGTGAGATGAATTCACACATCACCAAGAAGTTTCTAAGAAAGCTTCTTTCTAGTTTTCACCTTTGGATATTTCCTTTGTCACAGAAGGTTCATTGCGTATGAAGTATCTAATTGCAGATTTCCAGAAAACTCTGTTAACAAACTGATCACTGAAGAGAAACGTGTAACTCTGTGAGTTGCATTCACACATGGCAACGCAGTTTCTCAGAAAGCTTCTCTTTAGTTATTATGTGAGGATAGTTCCTTTTTCACCATAGCCCTCAATGAGCTCCCAAATATACCTATGCAGAATACCGACAACAGTGTTAGCAAACTGTTCCAAGAAGGGAAGGGTGGAACTCTGTGTGATGAAGTCACACATCAGAAGCAATCTCTCAGAAAGCTTCTCTCTAGTTATTATGGGAGGATATTTCTTTTTTCACCATGGGCCCCTATGGGCTCCCAAATATCACTTTGCAGATTCCACGAAAAGAGTGCTAGCAACCTACTTCCTGAAGTCTAAGTCATAAGTCTGTGAGGTAAACTCGCAGATCAGAAAGAAGTTTCTCAGAAAGCTTCTTTCACGTTTTGAACGGATGAAATGTCCTTCATCAGCATAGGCCTCAATGCGATCCAAAGAAGCCCTTCCAGTTTCCTCAAAGACAGTGTTAATGGACTGCACCATGAAACATAAGTGTAACTCTGTGAGATGAATTCACACATCACCAAGAAGTTTCCAAGAAAGCTTCTTTCTAGTTTTCACCTGTGGATATTTCCTTTGTCACCATAAGGTTCATTGTGCTATGAAGTATCTAATTGCAGATTTCCAGAAAACTCTGTTAACAAACTGATCACTGAAGCGAAACGTGTAAATCTATGAGTTGCATTCACACATTTCAACGTAGTTTCTCAGAAAGCTTCTCATTAGTTATTATGTGAGAATATTTCCTTTTTCACCATAGCCCTCAATGAGCTCCCAAATATACCTCTGCAGAATCCTCAACAACGTTGTTAGCAAACTGTTCCAAGAAGGGAAGGGTGGAACTCTGTGTGATGAAGTCACACATCAGAAAGCAATCTCTCAGAAAGCTTCTCTCTAGTTATTATGAGAGGATATTTCCTTTTCACCATTGGCCGGTATGGGCTCCCAAATATGACTTTCCAGATTCCACGAAAAGAGCGTTAGCAAACTACTTCCTGAAGTCTAAGTTATAAGTCTGTGAGATGAACCCTTAGAACAGAAAGAAGTTTCTCAGAAAGCATCTTTCACGTTGTGAACTGAGGAAATTTCCTTTATCAGGTTAGACCTCAATGCGATCAAAAGAAGCCCTTCTAAGGTTCCTCAAAGTCAGTGTTAATGGACTGCTCCAAGAAACATAAGTGTAACTCTGTGAGATGAATTCACACATCACCAAGAAGTTTCTAAGACAGCTTCTTTCTAGTTTTCATCTGAGGATATTTCCTTTGTCACCGTAATCTTCTTTGCGCTAAGTGGTATCCCATTGCAGATTTCCAGAAAACTTAGTTAGCAAACTGATCACTGAAGAGAAACATGTAAATCTGTGAGTTGCATTCACTCATGGCAATGCAGTTTCTCGAAGGCTTCTTTCCAGTTTTGATCTGAGGATATTTTCTTTTTCACCATAGCCCTCAATGAGCTCCCAAATATACCTCTGCAGAAACCACGACAACAGTGTTAGCAAACTGTTCCAAGAAGGGAAGGGTGGACTCTGTGTGATGAAGTCACACATCCAGAAAGCAATCTCTCAGAAAGATTCTATCTAGTTATTATGTGAGGATATTTCCTTTTTCACCATGGGCCCATATGGGCTCCAAAATATCACTTCCAGACTCCACGAAAAGAGTGTTAGCAAACTGCTTCCTGAAGTCTAAGTTATAAGTCTGTGAGATGAACTCACAGATCAGACAGAAGATTCTCAGAAAGCTTGTTTAACGTTTTGAACGGATGAAATTTCCTTCATCAGCGTAGGCCTCAATGCGATTCAAGGAAACGCTTCTCAGGTTACTCAAAGACAGTGTTAACGGACTGCTCCACGAAACATAAGTGTAACTCTGTGAGATGTATTCACACATCACCAGGAAGTTTCTAAGAAAAGCTTCTTTCTAATTTTCACCTGTGGATATTTCCTTTGTCACCATAAGATTCATTGCGCTATTAAGTATCTAATTGCAGATTTGCAGAAAACTGTGTTAACAAACTGATCACTGAAGAGAAACGTGTAACTCTGTGAGTTGCATTCACTACATGGCAATGCAGTTTCTCAGAAAGCTTCTCTTTAGTTATTATGTGAGGATATTACCTTTTTCACCATAGCCCTCTAATGAGCTCCCAAACATAACTTTGCAGAATCCACTGACAACAGTGTTAGCAAACTGTTCCAAGAAGGGCAAGGGTGGAACTCAGTGTGATGAAGTCACACATCAGAAAGCAATCTCTCAGAAAGCTTCTCTCTAGTTATTATGTGAGGATATTTCTTTTTCACCATGTGGCCCCTATGGGCTCCAAATATCACTTTCCAGAATCCACGAAAAGAGTGTTCAGCAAACTGCTTCCTGAAGTCTAAGTTCAATGTCTGGGAGATGAACTCACAGTCCAGAAAGAAGTGGCTCAGAAAGCTTCTTTCACGTTTTGAACGGATGAAATTTCCTTTTTCAGCTAGGCCTCAATGCGATCCAAGGAAGACCTTCTCAGGTTCCTCAACGAGAGTGTTCATGGAGTGCTCCACGAAACATAAGTGTAACTTTGTGAGATGAATTCACACATCACCAAGAAGTTTCTAAGAAAGCTTCTTCTAGTTTCATCTGAGGATATTTCCTTTGTCACCGTAAGCTTCATTGCGCTAAGAGGTATCCATTGCAGATTTCGAGAAAACTGTGTTAGCAATCTGATCACTGAAGAGAAACGTGTAACTCTGTGAGTTGCATTCACACATGGCAATGCAGTTTCTCAGAAGGCTTCTTTCCAGTTTTGATCTGAGGATATTTCCTTTTTCACCATAGCCCTCAATGAGCTCCCAAATATCACTTTGCAGAATCCACGACAACAGTGTTAGCAAACTGTTCCAAGAAGGGAAGGGTGGAACTCTGTGTGATGAAGTCACACATCAGAAAGCAATCTCTCAGAAAGCTTCTCTCTAGTTATTATCTGAGGATATTTCCTTTTCACCATGGGCCCCTATGGGCTCCCAAATATCAGTTTCCAGATTCCACGAAAAGAGTGTTAGCAAACTGCTTTCTGAAGTCTAAGTTATAAGTCTGTGAGATGAACTCACAGATCAGAAAGAAGTTTCTCAGAAAGCTTCTTTCACGTTTTGAACGGATGAAATTTCCTTTATCAGCGTAGGCCTCAATGCGATCCAAGGAAGCCCTTCTCAGGGTCCTCAAAGACAGTGTTAATGGACTGCTCCACGAAACATAAGTGTAACTCTGTGAGATGAATTCACACATCACCAAGAAGTTTCTAAGAAAGCTTCTTTCTAGTTTTCCTCTGTAGGATATTTCCTTTGTCACCGTAAGCTTCATTGCGCTATGAAGTATCTAATTGCAGATTTCCAGAAAACTTAGTTACAAACTGATCACTGAAGAGAAACGTGTAACTCTGTGAGTTGCATTCACTCATGGCAATGCAGTTTCTCAGAAAGCTTCTCTTTAGTTATTATGTGAGGATATTTCCTTTTTCACCATAGCCCTCAATGAGCTCCCAAATATACCTTTGCAGAATCCACGACAACAGTGTTAGGCAAACTGTTCCAAGAAGGGAAGGTGGAACTCTGTGTTGATGAAGTCACACATCAGAAAGCAATCTCTCAGAAAGCTTCTCTCTAGTTATTATGTGAGGATATTTCCTTTTTCACCATGGGCCCCTATGGGCTCCCAAATATCACTTTCCAGATTCCACGAAAGAGTGTTAGCAAACTGCTTCCTGAAGTCTAAGTTATAAGTCTGTGAGATGAACTCACAGATCAGAAAGTAGTTTCACAGAAAGCTTCTTTCACGTTTTGAACGGATGAAATTTCCTTTATCAGCGTAGGACTCAATGCGATCCAAAGAAGCCCTTCTCACGTTCCTCAAAGACAGTGTGAATGGACTGCTCCACGAAACATAAGTGTAA
Organism: Rhinopithecus roxellana; assembly: GCF_007565055.1. Taxonomy (NCBI): domain Eukaryota; kingdom Metazoa; phylum Chordata; class Mammalia; order Primates; family Cercopithecidae; genus Rhinopithecus; species Rhinopithecus roxellana. Next base: position 47,881 of record NW_022142436.1, read on the forward strand.
CTCTGTGAGATGAATTCACTCATCACCAAGAAGTTTCTAAGAAAGTTTCTTTTGGTTTTCATCTGAGGATATTTCCTTTGTTACTGGAAGCTTCATAGCACTAAGAGGTATGCCATTGCAGATTTCCAGAAAACTTAGTTAGCAAACTGATCACTGTAGAGAAACGTGTATCTCAGTGAGTAGCATTCACTCATGACATTGCAGTTTCTCAGAAGGCTTCTATCCAGTTTTGATCTGAGGATATTTCCTTTTTCACCATAGCCTTCAATGAGCTCCCAAATATACCTTTGCAGAATCCACGACAACAGTGTTAGCAAACTGTTCCAAGAAGGGAAGGGTGGAACTCTGTGTGATGAAGTCACACATCAGAAAGCAATCTCTCAGAAAGCTTCTCTCTAGTTATTATGTGAGGATATTTCCTTTTCACCATGGGACCCCTATGGGCTCCCAAATATCACTTTCCAGATTCCACGAAAAGAGTGTTCGCAAACTGCTTCCTGAAGTCTAAGTTATAAGTCTGTGAGATGAACTCACAGATCAGAAAGAAGTTTCTCAGAAAGCTTCTTTCACGTTTTGAACGGATGAAATTTCCTTTATCAGCGTAGGCCTCAATGCGATCCAAAGAAGCCCTTCTCAGGTTCCTCAAAGACAGTGTTAATGGACTGCTCCACGAAACATAAGTGTAACTCTGTGAGATGAATTCACACATCACCAAGAAGTTTCTAAGAAAGCTTCTTTCTAGTTTTCATCTGTGGATATTTCCTTTGTCACCGTAAGGTTCATTGCCCTATGAAGTATCTAATTGCAGATTTCCAGAAAACTGTGTTAACAAGCTGATCACTGAAGCGAAACTGTAACTCTGTGAGTTGCATTCACACATGGCAATGCAGTTTCTCAGAAAGCTTCTCTTTAGTTATTATGTGAGGATATTTCCTTTTTCACCATAGCCCTCAATGAGCTCCCAAATATACCTTAGCAGAATCCAACGACAACAGTGTTAGCAAACTGTTCCAAGAAGGGAAGGGTGGAACTCTGTGTGATGAAGTCACACATCAGAAAGCAATCTAGCACAAAGCTTCTCTCTAGTTATTATGTGAGGATATTTCCTTTTTCACCATGGGCCCCAATGGGCTCCCAAATATCACTTTCCAGATTCCACGAAAAGAGTGTTCGTCAACTGCTTCCTGAAATCTAAGTTATAAGTCTGTGAGATGAAGCTCACAGATCAGAAAGAAGTTTCTCAGAAGCTTGTTTCACGTTTGAACGGATGAAATTTCCTTTATCAGCATAGGCCTCAATGCTATCCAAGAAGCCCTTCTCTGGTTCCTCAAATACAGTGTTAATGGACTGCTCCACGAAACATAAGTGTAACTTTGTGAGATGAATTCACACATCACCAAGAAGTTTCTAAGAAAGCTTCTTTCTATTTTTCATCTGTCGGATATTTCCTTTGTCACCGTAAGCTTCATTGCGATAAGAGTATCCCATTGCAGATTTCCAGAAAACTTAGTTAGCAAACTGATCACTGAAGAGAAACGTGTAACTCTGTGAGTTGCATTCACTCATGGCAATGCAGTTTCTCAGAAGCTTCTTTCCCGTTTGATCTGAGGATATTTCCTTTTGCACCATAGCCCTCAATGAGCTCCCAAATATACCTCTGCAGTATCCATCGACAACAGTGTTAGGCAAACTGTTCCAAGAAGGCTAAGGGTGGATACTCTGTGTTGTATGAAGTCACACATCAGAAAGCAATCTCTCAGAAAGCTTCTCTCTAGTTATTATGTGAGATATTTCCTTTTTCACCATGGGCCCCTATGGGCTCCCAAATATCTCTTTCCAGAATCCACGAAAAGAGTGTTAGCACAAACTGCTTCCTGATATCTAAGTTATAAGTCTAGTGAGATGAACTCACAGATCAGAAGTAAGTTTCATCAGAAAGCTTCTTTCACGTTTTGAACGGATGAAATTTCCTTTATTCAGGTAGGCCTCAATTGCGATCCAGGAAGCCCCTTCTCAGGATCCTCAAAGACAGTGTTAATGGACTGCTCCACGAAACATAAGTGTAACTCTGTGAGATGAATTCACTCATCACCAAGAATTTTCTAAGAAAGCTTCTTCTATTTTCATCTGTCGATATTTCCTTTGTCCCATAAGGTTCATTGCGCTATGAAGTATCTAATTGCAGATTTCCAGAAAACTGTAGTTAACAAACTGATCACTGAAGGGATACGTGTAACTCTGTGAGTTGCCTTCACACATGGCAACTGCAGTTTCTGAGAAAGCTTCTTTTAGTTATTATGTGAGATATTTCCTTTTTCACAGCATAGCCCTCCATGAGCTCCCAAATATAACTTTGCAGAATCCACGACAACAGTGTCAGCAAACTGTTCCAAGAAGGGAAGGGTGGAACTCTGTATGATGAAGTCACACTTCAGAAAGCAATCTCTCAGAAAGCTTCTCTCTAGTTATTATTTGAGGATATTTCCTTTTTCACCATAGCCCTCAATGAGCTCCCAAATATACCTTTGCAGAATCCACGACAGCAGTGTTCGCCAACTTTTCCAAGAAGGGAAGGATGGAACTCTGTGTGATGAAGTCTCACATCAGAAAGCAATCTCTCAGAAAGCTTGTCTCTAGTTTATGTGAGTATATTTCCTTTTTCACCATGGGCACCTATGGGCTCCCAAATATCACTTTCCAGAGTCCACGAAAAGAGTGTTAGCAAACTGCTTCCTGAAGTCTAAGTTATGAGTCTGTGAGATGAACTCACAGATCAGAAAGAAGTTTCTCAGAAAGCTTCTTTCACGTTTTGAACGGATGAAATTTCCTTTATCAGCGTAGGCCTCAATGTGATCCAAGGAAGCCCTTCTCAGGTTCCTCAAAGACAGTGTTAATGGACTGCTTCACGAAACATAAGTGTAACTCTGTGAGATGAATTCACACATCACCAAGAAGTTTCTAAGAAAGCTTCTTTCTAGTTTTCATATGAGGATATTTCCTTTGTCACCGTAAGCTTCATTGCGCTATAGAGTATCTCATTGCAGATTTCCAGAAAACTTAGTTAGCAAATCTGATCACTGAAGAGAAACGTGTAACTCTAGTGAGTTGCATTCACTCACGGCAATGCAGTTTCTCAGAAGCTTCTTTTCCAGTTTTGATCGTGAGGATATTTCCTTTTCACCATAGCCCTCAATGAGCTCCGAAATATAACTTTGCAGAATCCACGACAACAGTGTTAGCAAACTGTTCCAAGAAGGGTAAGGGTGGAACTCTGTGTAATGAAGTCACACATCAGGAAGCAATCTCTCAGAATAGCTTCTCTCTAGTTATTATGTGAGGATATTTCCTTTTTCACCATGGGCCCCTATGGGCTCCCAAATATCACTTTCCAGATTCCACGAAAAGAGTGTTAGCAAACTGCTTCCTGAAGTCTAAGTTATAAGCCTGTGAGATGACCTCACAGATCAGAAAGAAGTTTCTCAGAAAGCTTCTTTCACGTTTTGAACGGATGAAATTTCCTTTATCAGCGTAGGCCTCAATGCGATCCAAAGGAAGCCCTTCTCAGGTTCCTCAAAGACAGTGTTAATGGACTGCTCCAAGAAACATAAGTGTAACTCTGTGAGATGAATTCACACATCACCAAGAAGTTTCTAAGAAAGCTTCTTTCTAGTTTTCATCTGTGGATATTTCCTTTGTCACCGTAAGGTTCATTGAGCTATGAAGGATCTAACTGCAGATTTCCAGAAAACTCTGTTAACAAACTGATCACTGAAGAGAAACGTGTAACTCTGTGAGTTGCTTTCACTCATGGCAATGCAGTTTCTCAGAAAGCTTCTCTTTAGTTATTATGTGAGGATATTTCCTTTTTCAAGATAGCCCTCAATGAGCTTACAAATATACCTCTGAAGAATACACGACAACACTGTTAGCAAACTGTTCCAAGAAGGGAAGGGTGGAACTCAGCGTAATGAAGTCACACTTCAGAAAGCAATCTCTCAGAAAGATTCTATCTAGTTATTATGTGAGGATAAATCCTTTTTCACCATGGGCCCCTATGGTCTCCCAAATATCACTTTCCAGATTCAACGAAAAGAGTGTTAGCAAACTGCTGTCTGAAGTCTAAGTTATAAATCTGTGAGATGAACTCACAGATCAGAAAGAAGTTTCTCAGAAAGCTTCTTTCACGTTTTGAACTGGTGAAATTTCCTTTATCAGGGTAGACCTCAATGCGATCCAAGGAAGCCCTTCTCAGGTTCCTCAAAGACAGTGTTAATGGACTGCTCCACGAAACATAAGTGTAACTTTGTGAGATGAATTCACACATCACCAAGAAGTTTCTAGGAAAGCTTCTTTCTTGTTTTCATCTGTGGATATTTCCTTTGTCACCGTAAGGTTCATTGCGCTATGAAGTATCTAATTGCAGATTTCCAGAAAACTGTGTTAAGAAACTGATCACTGAAGAGAAACGTGTAACTCTGTGAGTTGCATTCACACATGGCAACTGCAGTTTCTCAGAAAGCTTCTCTTTAGTTATTATGTGAGGACATTTCCTTTTCCACCTTAGCCCTCAATGAGCTCCCAAATATACCTTTGCAGAATCCACGACAACAGTGTTAGCAAACTATTCCAAGAAGGGAAGGGTGGAACTCTGTGTGATGAAGTCACACTTCAGAAGCAATCTCTCAGAAAGCTTCTCTCTAGTTATTATGTGAGGATATTTCCGTTTTCACCATGGGCCCCTATGGGCTCCCAAATATCACTTTCCAGATTCCACGAAAAGAGTGTCAGCAAAGTGCTTCCTGAAGTCTAAGTTATAAGTCTGTGAGATGAACTAAGAGATCAGAAAGAAGTTTCTCAGAAAGCTTCTTTCACGTTTTAAACGGATGAAATTTCCGTCAACAGCGTAGGCCTCAATGCGATCCAAGGAAGCCCTTCTCAGTTTCCTCAAAGACAGTGTTAATGGACTGCTCCACGAAACATAAGTGTAACTCTGTGAGATGAATTCACTCATCACCAAGAAGTTTCTAAGAAAGCTTCTTTCTAGTTTTCATCTGTGGATATTTCCTTTGTCACCGTAAGGTTCATTGAGCTAGAAGTATCTAATTGCAGATTTCCAGAAACTTGTTTAACAAACTGATCACTGAAGAGAAACGTGTAATTCTGTGAGTTGCATTCACCATGTCAACGCAGTTTCTCGAAAGCTTCTTTTAGTTATTACATGAGGATATTTCCTTTTTCACCATAGCCCTCAATGAGCTCCCAAAATATACCTTTGCAGAATCCACGACAACAGTGTTAGCAAACTGTTTCAAGAATGGAAGTGTGGAACTCTGTGTGATGAAGTCACACATCAGAAAGCAATCTCTCAGAAGGCTTCTCTCTAGCTTATTATTTGAGGATTAGTTCCTTTTTCACCATGGGCCCCTACTGGGCTCCAAAATATCACTTTCCAGATTCCACGAAAAGAGTGTTAGCAAACTGCTTCCTGAAAGTCTAGTTATAAGTCTGTGAGATGAACTCACAGATCAGAAAGAAGTTTCTCAGGAAAGCTTCTTCAACGTTTTGAACGGATGAAATTTCCTTTATCAGCGTAGGCCTCAATGCGATCCAAGGAAGCCCTTCTCATGTTCCTCAAAGGACAGTGTTAAGACTGCTCCACGAAACATAAGTGTAACTCTGTGAGATGAATTCACACATCACCAAGAAAGTTTCTAGGAAAGCTTCTTTCTAGTTTCATCTGAGGATATTTCCTTTTTCACCGTAAGGTTTAATTGCCCTATGAATTATACTATTTGCAGATTTCCAGAAAACTAGTGTTAAGCAACTGATCAATGAAGAGAAACGTGTAATCTGTGAGTTTGCATTCACACATGGCAACGCAGTTTCTCAGAAGTCTTCCTTTCAGTTTTGATCTGAGGATATTTCCTTTTTCACCATAGCCCTCAATGAGCTCCCAAATATACCTTTGCAGAATCCACGACAACAGTGTTAGCAAACTGTTCCTAGAAGGGAAGAGTGGAACTGTGTGATGAAGTCACACATCAGAAAGCAATCTCTCAGAAAGCTTCTCTCTAGTTATTATGTGAGGATATTTCCTTTTTCACCATGGGCCCCTATGGCTTCCCAAATATCACTTTCCAGAATTCCACGAAAAGAGTGTTAGCAAACTGCTTCCTGAAGTCTACGTTATAAGTCTGTGAGATGAAACTCACAGATCAGAAAGAAGTTTCTCAGAAAGCTTCTTTCACAGCTTTTGAATGGATGACATTTCCTTATCAGCGTAGGCCTCATGCGATCAAAGGAAGCCACTCTCAGGTTCCTCAAAGACAGTGTTAATGGACTGCTCCCACGAAACATAAGTGTAACTCTGGAATATGAATTCACACATCACCAAGAGTTTTCTAAGAAAGCTTCTTTCTTGTTTTCATCTGAGGATATTGCATTTGTCACCGTAAGCTTCATTGCGCTATGGAGGTATCTCATTGCAGATTTCCAGAAAACTGTAGTTAGCTAACTGATCACTGAAGAGAAACGTGTAACTCTGTGAGTTGCATTCACTCATGGCAATGCATTTTCTCAGAAGGCTCTCTTTCCAGTTTTGATTTGAGGATATTTCTTTTTTCACCAGAGCCCTCAATGACCACCAAATATAACTTTGCAGAATCCACGACAACAGTGTTAGCAAACTGTTCCAAGAAGGGAAGGGTGGAAGTCTGTGTGATGAAGTCACACTTCAGAAAGCAATCTCTCAGAAAGCTTCTCTCTAGTTATTATGTGAGATTAATTCCTTTTTCATCATGGGCCCCTATGGGCTTCCAAATATCACTTTCCAGAATCCACGAAAAGAGTGTTCGCAAACTGCTTCCTGAAGTCTAAGTTGTAAGTCTGTGAGATGAAATCACAGATCAGAAAGAAGTTTCTCAGAAACCTTCTTTCACGTTTTGAACGGATGAAATTTCCTTTATCAGAGTAGGCCCCTAAGCGATTCAAGGAAGCCCTTCTCAGGTTCCTCAAAGACAGTGTTAATTGACTGCTCCACGAAACATAAGTGTAACTCTGGGAGATGAAATCACACATCACCAAGAAGTTTCTAAGTAAGCTTCTTTCTAGTTTTCATCTGTGGATATTTCCTTTGTCACCGTAAGTTTCATTGCGCTATGAAGTATCTAATACAGATTTCCAGAAAACTGTGTTAAGAAACTGATAACTGAAGAGAAACGTGTAACTCTGTGAGTTGCATACACACATGGAAATGCAGTTCTCCGGAAAGCTTCTCTTTATTTATTATGTGACGATATTTCCTTTTTCACCATAGCCCTCAATGAGCTCCTAAATATACCTCTGCAGAATCCACGAGAACAATGTTAGCAAACTGTTCCAAGGAGGAAAGGGTGGAACTCTGTGTGATGAAGTCACCCATCAGTAAGCAATCCCTCAGAAACCTTCTCTCTAGTTATTATGTGAGAATATTTCCTTTTTCACCATGGGCCCCAATGGGCTCCCAAATATCACTTTCCAGATTCCCCGAAAAGAGTGTTAGCAAACTGCTTCCTGAAGTCTAAGTTATAAGTGGGTAAGATGAACTCACAGATCAGAAAGAAGTTTCTCAGAAAGCTTCTTTCACGTTTTGAACGGATGAAATTTCCTTTATCAGCGTAGGCCTCAATGCGATCCAAGGAAGCCCTTCTCAGGTTCCTCAAAGACAGTGTTAATGGACTGCTCCACCAAACATAAGTGTTAACTCTGTGAGATGAATTCACACATCACCAAGAAGTTTCTAAGAAAGCTTTTTCCTAGTTTTCACCTGAGGATACTTCCTTTGTCACCGTAAGCTTCATTGCGCTAAGAGGTATCCCATTGCAGATTTCCAGAAAACTTAGTTAGCAGACTGATCACTGAAGAGAAACGTGTAACTCTGTGAGTTGCATTCGCTCATGGCAATGCAGTTTCTCAGAAAGCTTCTCTTTAGTTATTATGTGAGGATATTTCCTTTTTCACCATAGCCCTCAATGAGCTCCCAAATATTCCTTTGCAGAATCCACGACAACAGTGTTAGGAAACTGTTTCAAGAAGGGAAGGGTGGAACTCTGTGTGATGAAGTCACACATCAGAAAACAATCTCTCAGCAAGCTTCTCTCACGTTATTACGTGAGGATATTACCTATTTCACCATGGGCCCTAAGGGATCCCAAATATCACTTTCCAGATTCCACGGAAGGACTGTTAGCAAACTACTTGCTGAAGTCTAAGTTATAAGCCTGTGAGATGAACTCACAGAGCAGAAAGAGGTTTCTCAGAAAATTTCTTTCACGTTTTTAACGGATGAAATTTCCTTTATCAGCATAGGCCTCAATGCGATCCAAAGAGGCCTTCTCAGGTTCCTTAAAGACAGTGTTAATGGACTGATCCAAGAAACATAAGTGTAACTTTGTCAGATAAATTCAGAGATCACCAAGAAGTTTCCAAGAAAGCTTCTTTCTAATTTTCATATGAGGATATTTGCTTTGTCATCGTAAGCTTCATTGCGATAAGTTATCCCATTGCAGATTTCCAGAAAACTTATTTAGCAGACTGATCACTGAAGAGAAACGTGTAACTCTGTGAGTTGCATTCACTCATGGCAATGCAGTTTTTCAGAAAGCTTCTCTTTAGTTATTATGTGAGGATATTTCCTTTTTCACCATAGCCCTCAATGAGCTCCCAAATATTCATTTGCAGCATCCACGACAACAGTGTTAGCAAACTGTTCCAAGAAGTGAAGGGTGGAACTCTGTTTGATGAAGTCACACATAAGAAAGCAATCTCTCAGAAAGCTTCTCTCTAGTTATTATGTGAGGATATTTCTTTTTCACCACGGGCCAATATAGGCTCCCAAATATCACTTTCCAGATTCCACGAAAAGAGTGTTCGCAAACTGCTTCCTGAAGTCTACATTATAAGTCTGTGAGATGAACTCACAGATCAGAGAGAAGTTTTTCAGAAAGCGTCTTTCACGTTTTGAATGGGTGAAATTTCCTTTATCAGCCTAGGCCTCAATGCGGTCCAAGGAAGCCCTTCTGAGTTTCCTCAAAGACATTGTTAATGGACTGCTCCACGAAACATTAGTGTAACTCTGTGAGATGAATTCACACATCACCAAGAAATTTCTAACAAAGCTTCTTTCTAGTTTTCATCTCAGGATAATTCCTTTGTCACCGTAACGTTCATTGCGCTATGATGTATCTAATTGCAGATTTCCAGAAAACTGTGTTAACAAACTGATCATTGAAGAGCAACGTGTAACTCTGTTAGTTGCATTCACACATGGCAATGCAGAGTCTCAGAAAGCTTCCCTTTAGTTATTATGTGAGGATATTTCCTTTTTCACCATAGCCCTCAATGAGCTCCCAAATATACCTCTGCAGAATCCACGACAACAGTGTTAGCAAAGTGTTCCAAGAAGGGAAGGGTGGAACTCTGTTTGATGAACTCACACATCAGAAAGCAATCTCTCAGAAAGCTTCTCTCTAGTTATTATGTGAGGATAATTCTTTTTTCACCATGGGACCCTATGGGCTCCCAAATATCACTTTCCAGATTCCACGAAAAGAGTGTTAGCAAACTGCTTCCTGAAGTCTAAGTTATAAGTCTGTGAGATGAACTCACAGATCAGAAGGAAGTTTCTCAGAAAGCTTCCTTCACGTTTTGAATGGGTGAAATTTCCTTTATCAGCCTAGGCCTCAATGCGGTCCAAGGAAGCCCTACTGAGTTCCTCAAAGACATTGTTAATGGACTGCTCCACGAGACATAAGTGTAACTTTTGAGATAATTTCACACATCACCAAGCAGTTTCTAAAAAGCTTCTTTCTAGTTTTCATCTGTGGATATTTCCTTTGTCACCGTAAGGTTCATTGCGCTATGAAGTATCTATTGCCGATTTCCAGAAAACTGTGTTAACAAACTGATCACTGAAGAGAAGCATGTAACTCTATGAGTTGCATTCACGCATGGCAATGTAGTTTCTCAGAAAGCTTCTCTTTAGTTATTATGTGAGGATATTTCCTTTTTCACCATAGCCCTCAATGAGCTCCCAAATATTCCTTTGCAGAATCCACGACAACAGTTTTAGGAAACTGTTCCAAGAAGGGAAGGGTGTATCTCTGAGTGATGAAGTCACACATCAGGAAGCTATCTCTCAGCACGCTTCTCTCTAGTTATTATGTGAGGATATTTCCTTTTTCACCTTGGGCCCCTATGGGTTCCCAATATCACCTTCCAGACTCCACGAAAAGTTTGTTCGCAAACTGCTTCATGAAGTCTAAGTTATAAGTCTGTGAGATGAACTCACATATCAGAAAGAAGTTTCTCAGAAAGCTTCTTTCACGTTTTGAAAGGATGAAATTTCCTTTATCAGCCTAGGCCTCAATGCGATCCAAGGAAGCCCTTCTCAGGTTCCTCAAAGAAAGTGTTAATGGACTGCTCCATGAAACATATGTGTAACTCTGTTAGATGAATTCACACATCACCAAGAAGTTTCTAAGAAAGCTTCTTTCTACTTTTCACCTTTGGATATTTCCTTTGTCACCGTAAGGTTCATTACGCTATGAAGTATCTAATTTCAGATTTCCAGAAAACCGTGTTAACAAACTGATCACTGAAGAGAAACGTGTAACTCTGTGAGTTGCATTCACTCATGGCAATGCAGTTTCTCAGAAGGCGTCTTTCCCGTTGTGATCTGAGGATAGTTCCTTTTTAACCATAAACCTCAATGAGCTCCCGCATATAACTTTGCAGAATCCACCACAACAGTGTTAGCAAACTGTTCCAAGAAGGGAAGGGTGGAACTCTGTGTGATGAAGTCACACATCAGGAAGCAATCTCTCAGAAAGCTTCTCTCTAGTTATTATGTCAGGATATTTCCCTTTTCACCATAGCCCTCAAGAAGCTCCCAAATATAACTTTGCAGAATGCACGACAAAAGGGTTAGCAAACTGTTCCAAGAAGGGAAGGGTGGAACTCTGTGTGATGAAGTCACACATCAGAAAGCAATCTCTCAGAAAGCTTCTCTCTAGTTATTATGTGAGGATATTCCCTTTTTTCACCATGGGCCCCAAAGAGCTCCCAAATATCACTTTCCAGATTCCAAGAAAAGAGTGTCAGCAAACTGCTTCCTGAAGTGTAAGTTATACGTCTGTGAGATGAACTCACAGATCAGAAGGAAGTTTCTCCGAAGCTTTTTCACGTTTTGAACGGGGTGAAATTTCCTTTATCAGCGTAGGCCTCAATGCGGTCCAAGGAAGGCCTTCTCAGTTTCCTCAAAGACAGTGTTAATGGACTGCTCCAAGAAACATAAGTGTAACTCTGTGAGATGAATTCACACATCACCAAGTAGTTTCTAGGAAAGCTTCTTACTAGTTTTCATCTGAGGAATATTTCCTTTGTCACCGTAAGCTTCATTGCGCTAAGAGGTGTCCCATTGCAGATTTCCCAGAAAACTTAGTTTAGTAACTGATCACTGAAGAGGAAACTGTAACTCTGCGAGTTGCATTCACTCATGGAAATGCAATTTCTCAGAAATCTTCTCTTTAGGTATTATGTGAGGATATTTCCTTTTTCACCGTAGACCTCAATGAGCTAGCAAATATTCCCTTTGTAGAAATCCACGACAACAGTGTTAGGAATCTGTTCCAAGAAGGGAAGGTGGAACTCTGTGTGATGAACTCACACGTCATTAGGCAATCTCTCAGAAAAGCTTTTCTCTAGTTATTATGTGAGGATATTTCCTTTTTCACCGTGGGCCCCTATGGGCTCCCCAAATATCACTTTCCAGATTCCACGAAAAGTAGTGTAGCAAACTGCTTCCTGAAGTCTAAGTTATAAGTCATGAGATGTACTCACAGATCAGAAGGAAGTTTCTCAGAAAGCCTCTTTCACGTTTTGAACGATGAAATTTCCTTTATCAGTGTGGCCTCAATGCGGATCCCAGGAAGCCATTCTCAGGTTCCTCAAAGACAGTGTAAATGGACTGCTCCATGAGATATAAGTGTAACTCTCTGAGATGAATTCACACAGCACCAAGCAGGTTCTAAGAAAGCTTCTTTCTCGTTTTCATCTGGGATATTTCCTTTGTCACCGTAAGGTTCATTGCGCTATGAATTATCTATTCCCGATTTCCAGAAAACTGTTTTAACAAACTGATCACTGAAGAGAAAATGTAACTCTATGAGTTGCATTCACACATGGCAATGTAGTTTCTCAGAAAGCTTCTCTTTAGTTATTATGTGAGGATATTCCTTTTTCACCATAGCCCTCAATGAGCTCCCATAATTCCTTTGCAGAATCCACGAGAACAGTTTTAGGAACTGTTCCAAGAAGGGAGGGTGTATCTCTGAGTGATGAAGTCACACATCACGAAGCTATCTCTCCGCAAGCTCTCTCTAGTTTTATATGTGAGATATTTCCTTTTTCACCATGGGCCCCTATGGGTTCCCAAATATCACCTTCCAGTTTCCACGAAAAGTGTGTTCGCAACTGCTTCATGAAGTCTAAGTTAAAGTCTGTGAGATGAACTCACAGATCAGAAAGAAGTTCTCAGAAATCATCATTTATATCAGTATAACTCCCAATGCAAATCCCTCCAACCCCTACCTCCCCCCGCCCCATGCATGACCCCAGT
>NW_022142437.1:0-23414 GCF_007565055.1 Rhinopithecus roxellana
AAAGGAAATTTCATCCGTTCAAAACGTGAAAGAAGCTTTCTGAGAAACTCTTTCTGATCTGTGAGTTCTTCTCACAGAGGTACAAACTCTGCCTCAAGAAGCAGTTTGCTAACACTCTCTTCGTGGAATCTGCAAAGTGATATTTGGGAGTCTATTGGGGCCCATGTTGATAAAGCAATACCTCACAAATAACTAAAGAGAAGCTTTCTGAGAAACTGCATTGCCATGTGTGAATGCAAACTCACAGAGTTACGCCAGTGTTTTTGGAGCCGTTTCTTAGGACTGTTTCCGTGGATTCTGAGAAGTGATATTTCTGATAGCTTTGAAGAATAGAAGGAGAAAATAATTATCCTCCAAGAGAAGCAGAACCAAGCTTTCTGAGGATCTGCTTTGTGATATGTGAATTCATTTCACAGTGTTCTATCACCCTTTCTCGGTGGAGTTTCCTAGCACTCATATTGAGGAATCTCAGATGTGATGTCTTGGATATCGTTGAATCGCATGCTGAATAAGGAACTATCCTCAGAGAAACCTGCAGAGAAGCCTTCTCAGAAACTTCTATGATTGTGGGTGAATTCAGCCCACAGAGTCCATCATTGTTTCCCTGAGAAACTACTTGCTAGCAAGTTTTCGCAGAATCTGCAATAGGACACACGGTGGCGCTCCAAGACCACAAATAACCTCGTCTTATTAAAGAAAGAAGCTTTCTGAAGACCGCTTTGTGATGTGTGAATTCAACTCACTAAGTTGCAGCTGTATTTCGTGGGGCCGTGCCCTAGCCCTATTTGTGTGGAATCTGAGAACAGATATTCCCGATCCCTTTGAAAACAATGGGGCCAATGGAAACATCTTCCAATAAAAATGAGAAAGAAGCTTTCTGAGAAACTTCTTTCTGATCTGTGAGTTCATCTCACAGAGTTACAAACTTGCCTCAAGAAGCAGTTTGCTAACACTCTGTTCGTGGAATCTGCAAAGTGATATTTGGGAGTCTATTGGGGCCCATGGTGATAAAGCAAATATCCTCACATAATAACTAAAGAGAAGCTTTCTGAGAAATGCATTGCCATGTGTGAATGCAACTCACAGAGTTACACGTTTCCTCATTGATCAGTTTGTTAGCACAGTTTTCTGGAAATCTGCAATTAGATACTCATAGTGCAATGAACATTACAGTGACAAAGAAATATCCACAGATGAAAACTAGAAAGAAGCTTTCTTAGAAACTTCTTGGTGATGTGTGAATTCATCTCACAGAGTTACACTTATGTTTCGTGGAGCAGTCCATTAACACTGTCTTTGGGAAACTGAGAAGGGCTTCTTTGGATCACATTGAGGCCTACGCTGATAAAGGAAATTTCATCCGTTCAAAACGTGAAAGAAGCTTTCTGAGAAACTTCTTTCTGATCTGTGAGTTCATCTCACAGAGTTACAAACTCTGCCTCAAGAAGCAGTTTGCTAACACTCTCTTCGTGGAATCTGCAAAGTGATATTTGGGAGTCTATTGGGGCCCATGTTGATAAAGCAAATATCCTCACATAATAACTAAAGAGAAGCTTTCTGAGAAACTGCATTGCCATGTGTGAATGCAACTCAGAGTTACACGTTTCTCTTCATTGATCAGTTTGTTAGCACAGTTTTCTGGAAATCTGCAATTAGATACTTCATAGCGCAATGAACATTACAGGACAAAGGAAATATCCACAGATGAAAACTAGAAAGAAGCTTTCTTAGAAACTTCTTGGTGATGTGTGAATTCATCTCACAGAGTTACACTTATGTTTCGTGGAGCAGTCCATTAACATGTCTTTGGGGAAACTGAGAAGGGCTTCTTTGGATCACATTGAGGCCTACGCTGATAAAGGAAATTTCATCCGTTCAAAACGTGAAAGAAGCTTTCTGAGAAACTTCTTTCTGATCTGTGAGTTCATCTCACAGAGTTACAAACTCTGCCTCAAGAAGCAGTTTGCTAACACTCTCTTCGTGGAATCTGCAAAGTGATATTTGGGAGTCTATTGGGGCCCATGGTGATAAAGCAAATATCCTCACATAAAAACTAAAGAGAAGCTTTCTGAGAAACTGCATTGCCATGTGTGAATGCAACTCCCAGAGTTACACGTTTCTCTTCATTGATCAGTTGTTAGCACAGTTTTCTGGAAATCTGCAATTAGATACTTCATAGCGCAATGAACATTACAGTGACAAAGGAAATATCCACAGATGAAAACTAGAAAGAAGCTTTCTTAGAAACTTCTTGGTGATGTGTGAATTCATCTCACAGAGTTACACTTATGTTTCGTGGAGCAGTCCATTAACACTGTCTTTGGGGAAACTGAGAAGGGCTTCTTTGGATCACATTGAGGCCTACTGATAAAGGAAATTTCATCCGTTCAAAACGTGAAAGAAGCTTCTGAGAAACTTCTTTCTGATCTGTGAGTTCTTCTCACAGAGTACAAACTCTGCCTCAAGAAGCAGTTTGCTAACACTCTCTTCGTGGAATCTGCAAAGTGATATTTGGGAGTCTATTGGGGCCCATGTGATAAAGCAAATATCCTCACATAATAACTAAAGAGAAGCTTTCTGAGAAACTGCATTGCCATGTGTGAATGCAACTCCCAGAGTTACACGTTTCTCTTCATTGATCAGTTGTTAGCACAGTTTTCTGGAAATCTGCATTAGATACTTCATAGCGCAATGAACATTACAGTGACAAAGGAAATATCCACAGATAAAAACTAGAAGAAGCTTTCTTAGAAACTTCTTGGTGATTGTGAATTCATCTCACAGAGTTACACTTATGTTTTCGTGGAGCAGTCCAGTAACACTGTCTTTGGGGAAACTGCGAAGGGCTTCTTTGGATCACATTGAGGCCTACGCTGATAAAGGAAATTTCCATCGTTCAAAACGTGAAAGAAGCTTTCTGAGAAACTTCTTTCTGATCTGTGAGTTCATCTCACAGAGTTAACAAACTCTGCCTCAAGAAGCAGTTTGCTAACCTCTCTTCGTGGAATCTGTCAAAGTGATATTTGGGAGTCTATTGGGGCCCATGGTGGATAAAGCAAATATCCTCACATAATAACTAAAGAGAAAGCTTTCTGAGAAACTGCATTGCCATGTTGTGAATGCAACTCACCAGAGTTACACGTTTCTCTTTCATTGATCAGTTTGTTAGCACAGTTTTTCTGGAAATCTGCCAATTAGATACTTCATAGCGCAATGAACATTACAGTGACAAAGGAAATATCCCACAGATGAAAAACTAGAAAGAAGCTTTCTTAGAAACTTCTTGGTGATGTGTGAATTCATCTCACAGAGTTACACTTATGTTTCGTGGAGCAGTCCATTAACACTGTCTTTGGGGAAACTGAGAAGGGCTTCTTTGGATCAACATTGAGGCCTACGCTGATAAAGGAAATTTCATCGTTCAAAACGTGAAAGAAGCTTTCTGAGAAACTTCTTTCTGATCTGTGAGTTCTTCTCACAGAGTTACAAACTCTGCCTCAAGAAGCAGTTTGCTAACACTCTCTTCGTGGAATCTGCAAAGTGATATTGGGAGTCTATTGGGGCCCATGTTTGATAAAGCAAATATCCTCACATAATAACTAAAGAGAAGCTTTCTGAGAAACTGCATTGCCATGTGTGAATGCAACTCACAGGAGTTACACGTTTCTCTTCATTGATCAGTTGTTAGCACAGTTTTCTGGAAATCTGCAATTAGATACTTCATAGCGCAATGAACATTACAGTGACAAGGAAATATCCACAGATGAAAACTAGAAAGAAGCTTTCTTAGAAACTTCTTGGTGATGTGTGAATTCATCTCACAGAGTTACAACTTATGTTTCGTGGAGGCAGTCCATTAACACTGTCTTTGGGAAACTGAGAAGGGCTTCTTTGGATCACATTGAGGCCTACGCTGATAAAAGGAAAATTTCATCCGTCAAAACGTGAAAGAAGCTTTCTGAGAAACTTCTTTCTGATCTGTGAGTTCTTCTCACAGAGTTACAAACTCTGCCTCAAGAAGCAGTTTGCTAACACTCTCTTCGTGGAATCTGCAAAGTGATATTTGGGAGTCTATTGGGGCCCATGTTGATAAAGCAAATATCTCACATAATAACTAAAGAGAAGCTTTCTGAGAAAACTGCATGCCATGTGTGAATGCAACTCACAGAGTTACACGTTTCTCTTCATTGATCAGTTTGTTAGCACAGTTTTCTGGAAATCTGCAATTAGATACTTCATAGCGCAATGAAACATTACAGTGACAAAGGAAATATCCACAGATGAAAACTAGAAAGAAGCTTTCTTAGAAACTTCTTGGTGATGTGTGAATTCATCTCACAGAGTTACACTTATGTTTCGTGGAGCAGTCCATTAACACTGTCTTTGGGGAAACTGAAGAAGGGCTTATTTGGATCACATTGAGGCTACGCTGATAAAGGAAATTTCATCCGTTCAAACGTGTGAAAGAAGCTTTCTGAGAAACTTCTTTCTGATCTGTGAGTTCTTCTCACAGAGTTACAAACTCTGCCTCAAGAAGCAGTTTGCTAACACTCTCTTCGTGGAATCTGCAAAGTGATATTTGGGAGTCTATTGGGGCCCATGTTGATAAAGCAAATATCTCACATAATAACTAAAGAGAAGCTTTCTGAGAAACTGCATTGCCATGTGTGAATGCAACTCACAGAGTTACACGTTTCTCTTCATTGATCAGTTTGTTAGCACAGTTTTTCTGGAAATCTGCAATTAGATACTTCATAGCGCAATGAACATTACAGTGACAAAGGAAATATCCACAGATGAAAACTAGAAAGAAGCTTTCTTAGAAACTTCTTGGTGATGTGTGAATTCATCTCACAGAGTTACACTTATGTTTCGTGGAGCAGTCCATTAACACTGTCCTTTGGGGAAACTGAGAAGGGCTTCTTTGGATCACATTGAGGCCTACGCTGTGAAAGGAAATTTCATCCGTTCAAACGTGAAAGAAGCTTTCTGAGAAACTTCTTTCTGATCTGTGAGTTCTTCTCACAGAGTTACAAACTCTGCCTCAAGAAGCAGTTTGCTAACACTCTTCGTGGAATCTGCAAAGTTATTGGGAGTCTATTGGGCCCATGGTGATAAAGCAAATATCCTCACATAATAACTAAAGAGAAGCTTTCTGAGAAAACTGCATTGCCATGTGTGAATGCAACTCCAGAGTTACACGTTTCTCTTCATTGATCAGTTTGTTAGCACAGTTTTCTGGAAATCTGCAATTAGATACTTCATAGCGCAATGAACATTACAGTGACAAAGGAAATAATCCACAGATGAAAACTAGAAGAAGCTTTCTTAGAAACTTCTTGGTGATGTGTGAATTCATCTCACAGAGTTACACTTATGTTTCGTGGAGCAGTCCATTAACACTGTCTTTGGGGAAACTGAGAAGGGCTTCTTTGGATCACATGAGGCCTACGCTGATAAAGGAAATTTCATCCGTTCAAAACGTGAAAGAAGCTTTCTGAGAAACTTCTTTCTGATCTGTGAGTTCATCTCACAGAGTTACAAACTCTGCCTCAAGAAGCAGTTTGCTAACACTCTCTTCGTGGAATCTGCAAGTGATATTTGGGAGTCTATTGGGGCCCATGGTGATAAAGCAAATATCCTCACATAATAACTAAAGAGAAGCTTTCTGAGAAACTGCATTGCCATGTGTGAATGCAACTCCAGAGTTACACGTTTCTCTTCATTGATCAGTTTGTTAGCACAGTTTTCTGGAAATCTGCAATTAGATACTTCATAGCGCAATGAACATTACAGTGACAAAGGAAATATCCACAGATGAAAACTAGAAAGAAGCTTTCTTAGAAACTTCTTGGTGATGTGTGAATTCATCTCACAGAGTTACACTTATGTTTCGTGGAGCAGTCCATTAACACTGTCTTTGGGGAAACTGAGAAGGGCTTCTTTGGATCACATTGAGGCCTACGCTGATAAAGGAAATTTCATCCGTTCAAAACGTGAAAGAAGCTTTCTGAGAAACTTCTTTCTGATCTGTGAGTTCTTCTCACAGAGTTACAAACTCTGCCTCAAGAAGCAGTTTGCTAACACTCTCTTCGTGGAATCTGCAAAGTGATATTTGGGAGTCTATTGGGGCCCATGGTGATAAAGCAAATATCCTCACATAATAACTAAAGAGAAGCTTTCTGAGAAACTGCATTGCCATGTGTGAATGCAACTCCAGAGTTACACGTTTCTCTTCATTGATCAGTTTGTTAGCACAGTTTTCTGGAAATCTGCAATTAGATACTTCATAGCGCAATGAACATTACAGTGACAAAGGAAATATCCACAGATGAAAACTAGAAAGAAGCTTTCTTAGAAACTTCTTGGTGATGTGTGAATTCATCTCACAGAGTTACACTTATGTTTCGTGGAGCAGTCCATTAACACTGTCTTTGGGGAAACTGAGAAGGGCTTCTTTGGATCACATTGAGGCCTACGGTGATAAAGGAAATTTCATCCGTTCAAAACGTGAAAGAAGCTTTCTGAGAAACTTTCTTTCTGATCTGTGAGTTCATCTCACAGAGTTACAAACTCTGCCTCAAGAAGCAGTTTGCTAACACTCTCTTCGTGGAATCTGCAAAGTGATATTTTGGGAGTCTATTGGGGCCCATGGTGATAAAGCAAATAGCCTCCTCACATAAAACTAAAGAGAAGCTTTCTGAGAAACTGCATTGCCATGTGTGAATGCAACTCACCGAGTACACGTTCTCTTCATTGATCAGTTTTGTTAGCACAGTTTTCTGGAAATCTTGCATTAGATACTTCATAGCGCAATGAACATTACAGTGACAAAGGAAATATCCACAGATGAAAACTAGAAAGAACTTTCTTAGAAACTTCTTGGTGATGTGTGAATTCATCTCACAGAGTTACACTTATGTTTCGTGGAGCATTCCATTAACACTGTCTTTGGGGAGAAACTGAGAAGGGCTTCTTTGGATCACACTTGAGGCCTACGCTGATAAAGGCAATTTCATCCGTTCAAAACGTGAAAGAAGCTTTCATGAGAAACTCTTTCTGATCTGTGAGTTCTTCTCACAGAGTTACAAACTCTGCCTCAAGAAGCAGTTTGCTAACACTCTCTTCGTGGAATCGGCAAAGTGATATTTGGAGATGTCTATTGGGGCCCATGTTGATAAAGCAAATATCCTCACATAATAACTAAAGAGAAGCTTTCTGAGAAACTGCATTGCCATGTGTGAATGCAACTCCCAGAGTTACACGTTTCTCTTCATTGATCAGTTTGTTAGCACAGTTTCTGGAAATCTGCATTAGATACTTCATAGCGCAATGAACATTACAGGACAAAGGAAATATCCAACAATGAAAACTAGAAAGAAGCTTTCTTAGAAACTTCTTGGTGATGTTGTGAATTCATCTCACAGAGTTACACTTATGTTTCGTGGAGCATTCCATTAACACTGTCTTTGGGAACTGAGAAGGGCTTCTTTGGATCACATTGAGGCCTACGGTGGATAAAGGAAATTTCATCTGTTCAAAACGTGAAAGAAGCTTTCTGAGAAACTTCTTTCTGATCTGTGAGTTCATCTCACAGAGTTACAAACTCTGCCTCAAGAAGCAGTTTGCTAACACTCTCTTCCTGGAGATCTGCAAAGTGATATTTGGGAGTCTATTGGGGCCCATGGTGATAAAGCAAATATCCTCACATAATAACTAAAGAGAAGCTTTCTGAGAAACTGCATTGCCATGTGTGAATGCAACTCACAGAGTTACACGTTTCTTCATTGATCAGTTTTAGCACAGTTTTCTGGAAATCTGCCAATTAGATATCATAGCGCAATGAACATTACAGTGACAAAGGAAAATAACCACAGATGAAAACTAGAAAGAAGCTTTCTTAGAAACTTCTTGGTGATGTGTGTCATCTCACAGAGTTACACTTATGTTTCGTGGAGCAGTCCATTAACACTGTCTTTGGGGAAACTGAGAAGGGCTTCTTGGATCACATTGAGGCCTACGCTGATAAAGGAAATTTCATCCGTTCAAAACGTGAAAGAAGCATCTCTAGAGAAACTTACTCTTCTGATCTGTAGAGTTCTTCTCACAGAGTTACAAACTCTGCCATCAAGAAGCAGTTTGCTAACACTCTCTTCGTGGGAATCTGCAAAAGTGATATTTGGGAGTCTATTGGGGCCCATGTTCGATAAAGCACATACTCCTCACGATTAATAACTACAGCGAAGCTTTCTGAGAAACTGCCTTTGCCATGTGTGAATGCAACTCCCAGAGTTACAGTTTCTCCTTCATTGATCAGTTGTTAGACACAGTTTTCTGAAATTCTGCAATGTAGATACGTTCATAGCGCAACTGAACATTACAGTGAACAAGGAAATATCCACAGATGAAAACTAGAAAGAAGCTTTTCTTAGAAACTTACTTGGTGATGTGGAATTCATCTCACAGAGTTACACTATGTTTCGTGGAGCAGTCCATTAACACTGTCTTTGGGAAACTGAGAAGGTGCTTCTTTGGATCAACTTGAGGCCTACGCTGATAAAGGAAATTTCATCCGTTCAAAACGTGAAAGACGCTTTCTGAGAAACTTCTTTCTGATCTGTGAGTTCTTCTCACAGAGTTACAAACTCTGCCTCAAGAAGCAGTTTGCTAACACTCTCTTCGTGGAATCTGCTAAGTGATATTTGGAGTCTATTGGGGCCCATGTTGATAAAGCAAATATCCCACATAATAACTAAGAGAAGCTTTTTCGAGAAACTGCATTGCCATGTGTGAAGGCAACTCACCAGAGTTAGCACGTTTCTCCTCATTGATCAGTTTGTTAGCACAGTTTTCTGGAAATCTGCAATTAGATACTTCATAGCGCAATGAACATTACAGTGAACAAAGGAAATATCCACAGATGAAAACTAGAAAGAGCTTTCTTAGAAACTTCTTGGTGATGTGTGAATTCATCTCACAGAGTTTACACCTTAGTTTTCGTGGAGCAGTCCATTAACCACTGTCTTTGGGGAAACTGAGAAGGGCTCTTTGGATCACATTGAGGCCTACGCTGATAAAGGAAATTTCATCCGTTCAAAACGTGAAAGAAGCTTTCTGAGAAACTTCTTTCTGATCTGTGAGTTCATTCTCACAGAGTTACAAACTCTGCCTCAAGAAGCAGTTTGCTAACACTCTCTTCGTGGAATCTGCCAAAGTGATATTTGGGAGTCTATTGGGGCCCATGTTGATAAAGCAAATATCCTCACATAATAACTAAAGAGAAGCTTTCTGAGAAACTGCATTGCCATGTGTGAATGCAACTCACAGAGTTACGCCAGTGTTTTTTGGAGCCGTTTCTTAGGACTGTTCCATGGGATTCTGAGAAGTGATATTTCTAGATTAGCTTTGAAGAATAGAAGGAGAAAATAATTATCCTCCAAGAGAAAGCAGACCAAGCTTTCTGAGAATCTGCTTTGTGATATGTGAATTCATTTCACGGTGTTCTATCACCCTTTCTCGGTGTTGTTTCCTAGCACTCATATTGAGGAATCTCAGATGTGATGTCTTGGATATCATTGAATCGCATGCTGAATAAGGAACTATCCTCAGAGAAACCTGCAGAGAAGCCTTCTCAGAAACTTCTATATTGTGGGTGAATTCAGCCCACAGATGTCCATCATTGTTTCCACTGGAACTTGCTAGCAGAGTTTTCGCAGAATCTGCAATAGGACACACGGTGGCGCTCCAAGACCACAAATAACCTCGTCTTATTAAAGAAAGAAGCTTTCTGAAGACCGCTTTGTGATGTGAATTCAACTCACTAAGTTGCAGCTGTATTTCGTGGGGCCGTGCCCTAGCCCTATTTGTGTGGAATCTGAGAACAGATATTCCCGATCCCTTTGAAAACAATGGGGCCAATGGAAACATCTTCCAATAAAAATGAGAAAGAAGCTTTCTGAGAAACTTCTTTCTGATCTGTGAGTTCATCTCACAGAGTTACAAACTCTGCCTCAAGAAGCAGTTTGCTAACACTCTTTCGTGGAATCTGCAAAGTGATATTTGGGAGTCTATTGGGGCCCATGGTGATAAAGCAAATATCCTCATAATAACTAAAGAGAAGCTTCTGAGAAACTGCATTGCCATGTGTGAATGCAACTCACAGAGTTACACGTTTCTCTCATTGATCAGTTTGTTAGCACAGTTTTCTGGAAATCTGCAATTAGATACTTCATAGCGCAATGAACATTACAGTGACAAAGGAAATATCCACAGATGAAAACTAGAAAGAAGCTTTCTTAGAAACTTCTTGGTGATGTGTGAATTCATCTCACAGAGTTACACTTATGTTTCGTGGAGCAGTCCATTAACACTGTCTTTGGGGAAACTGAGAAGGGCTTCTTTGGATCACATTGAGGCCTACGCTGATAAAGGAAATTTCATCCGTTCAAAACGTGAAAGAAGCTTTCTGAGAAACTTCTTTCTGATCTGTGAGTTCTTCTCACAGAGTTACAAACTCTGCCTCAAGAAGCAGTTTGCTAACACTCTTTCGTGGAATCTGCAAAGTGATATTTGGGAGTCTATTGGGGCCCATGTGATAAAGCAAATATCCTCACATAATAACTAAAGAGAAGCTTTCTGAGAAACTGCATTGCCATGTGTGAATGCAACTCCCAGAGTTACACGTTTCTCTTCATTGATCAGTTTGTTAGCACAGTTTTCTGGAAATCTGCAATTAGATACTTCATAGCGCAATGAACATTACAGTGACAAAGGAAATATCCACAGATGAAAACTAGAAAGAAGCTTTCTTAGAAACTTCTTGGTGATGTGTGAATTCATCTCACAGAGTTACACTTATGTTTCGTGGAGCAGTCCATTAACACTGTCTTTGGGGAAACTGAGAAGGGCTTCTTTGGATCACATTGAGGCCTACGCTGATAAAGGAAATTTCATCCGTTCAAAACGTGAAAGAAGCTTTCTGAGAAACTTCTTTCTGATCTGTGAGTTCTTCTCACAGAGTTACAAACTCTGCCTCAAGAAGCAGTTTGCTAACACTCTCTTCGTGGAATCTGCAAAGTGATATTTGGGAGTCTATTGGGGCCCATGGTGATAAAGCAAATATCCTCACATAATAACTAAAGAGAAGCTTTCTGAGAAACTGCATTGCCATGTGTGAATGCAACTCCCAGAGTTACACGTTTCTCTTCATTGATCAGTTTGTTAGCACAGTTTTCTGGAAATCTGCAATTAGATACTTCATAGCGCAATGAACATTACAGTGACAAAGGAAATACCACAGATGAAAACTAGAAAGAAGCTTTCTTAGAAACTTCTTGGTGATGTGTGAATTCATCTCACAGAGTTACACTTATGTTTCGTGGAGCAGTCCATTAACACTGTCTTTGGGGAAACTGAGAAGGGCTTCTTGGATCACATTGAGGCCTACGCTGATAAAGGAAATTTCATCCGTTCAAAACGTGAAAGAAGCTTTCTGAGAACTTCTTTCTGATCTGTGAGTTCTTCTCACAGAGTTACAAACTCTGCCTCAAGAAGCAGTTTGCTAACACTCTCTTCGTGGAATCTGCAAAGTGATATTTGGGAGTCTATTGGGGCCCATGGTGATAAAGCAAATATCCTCACATAATAACTAAAGAGAAGCTTTCTGAGAAACTGCATTGCCATGTGTGAATGCAACTCACAGAGTTACGCCAGTGTTTTTTGGAGCCGTTTCTTAGGACTGTTTCCATGGATTCTGAGAAGTGATATTTCAGATAGCTTTGAAGAATAGAAGGAGAAAATAATTATCCTCCAAGAGAAAGCAGAACCAAGCTTTCTGAGAAACTGCTTTGTGATATGTGAATTCATTTCACAGTGTTCTATCACCCTTTCTCGGTGTTGTTTCCTAGCACTCATATTGAGGAATCTCAGATGTGATGTCTTGGATATCATTGAATCGCATGCTGAATAAGGAACTATCCTCAGAGAAACCTGCAGAGAAGCCTTCTCAGAAACTTCTATTGTGGGTGAATTCAGCCCACAGATGTCCATCATTGTTTCCACTGAGAAACTTGCTAGCAGAGTTTTCGCAGAATCTGCAATAGGACACACGGTGGCGCTCCAAGACCACAAATAACCTCGTCTTATTAAAGAAAGAAGCTTTCTGAAGACCGCTTTGTGATGTGTGAATTCAACTCACTAAGTTGCAGCTGTATTTCGTGGGGCCGTGCCCTAGCCCTATTTGTGTGGAATCTGAGAACAGATATTCCCGATCCCTTTGAAAACAATGGGGCCAATGGAAACATCTTCCAATAAAAATGAGAAAGAAGCTTTCTGAGAAACTTCTTTCTGATCTGTGAGTTCATCTCACAGAGTTACAAACTCTGCCTCAAGAAGCAGTTTGCTAACACTCTGTTCGTGGAATCTGCAAAGTGATATTTGGGAGTCTATTGGGGCCCATGGTGATAAAGCAAATATCCTCACATAATAACTAAAGAGAAGCTTCTGAGAAACTGCATTGCCATGTGTGAATGCAACTCACAGAGTTACACGTTTCTGCTCATTGATCAGTTTGTTAGCACAGTTTTCTGGAAATCTGCAATTAGATACTTCATAGTGCAATGAACATTACAGTGACAAAGGAAATATCCACAGATGAAAACTAGAAAGAAGCTTTCTTAGAAACTTCTTGGTGATGTGTGAATTCATCTCACAGAGTTACACTTATGTTTCGTGGAGCAGTCCATTAACACTGTCTTTGGGGAAACTGAGAAGGGCTTCTTGGATCACATTGAGGCCTACGCTGATAAAGGAAATTTCATCCGTTCAAAACGTGAAAGAAGCTTTCTGAGAAACTTCTTTCTGATCTGTGAGTTCTTCTCACAGAGTTACAAACTCTGCCTCAAGAAGCAGTTTGCTAACACTCTCTTCGTGGAATCTGCAAAGTGATATTTGGGAGTCTATTGGGGCCCATGTTGATAAAGCAAATATCCTCACATAATAACTAAAGAGAAGCTTTCTGAGAAACTGCATTGCCATGTGTGAATGCAACTCACAGAGTTACACGTTTCTCTTCATTGATCAGTTTGTTAGCACAGTTTTCTGGAAATCTGCAATTAGATACTTCATAGCGCAATGAACATTACAGTGACAAAGGAAATACCACAGATGAAAACTAGAAAGAAGCTTTCTTAGAAACTTCTTGGTGATGTGTGAATTCATCTCACAGAGTTACACTTATGTTTCGTGGAGCAGTCCATTAACACTGTCTTTGGGAAACTGAGAAGGGCTTCTTTGGATCACATTGAGGCCTGCGCTGATAAAGGAAATTTCATCCGTTCAAAACGTGAAAGAAGCTTTCTGAGAAACTTCTTTCTGATCTGTGAGTTCTTCTCACAGAGTTACAAACTCTGCCTCAAGAAGCAGTTTGCTACACTCTCTTCGGTGGAATCTGCAAAGTGATATTTGGGAGTCTATTGGGGCCCATGGTGATAAAGCAAATATCCTCACATAATAACTAAAGAGAAGCTTTCTGAGAAACTGCATTGCCATGTGTGAATGCAACTCACAGAGTTACACGTTTCTCTTCATTGATCAGTTTGTTAGCACAGTTTTCTTGGAAATCTGCAATTAGATACTTCATAGCGCAATGAACATTACAGTGACAAAGGAATAATCCACAGATGAAAACTAGAAAGAAGCTTTCTTAGAAACTTCTTGGTGATGTGTGAATTCATCTCACAGAGTTACACTTATGTTTCGTGGAGCAGTCCATTAACACTGTCTTTGGGGAAACTGAGAAGGGCTTCTTTGATCACATTGAGGCCTACGCTGATAAAGGAAATTTCATCCGTTCAAAACGTGAAAGAAGCTTTCTGAGAAACTTCTTTCTGATCTGTGAGTTCTTCTCACAGAGGTACAAACTCTGCCTCAGAAGCAGTTTGCTAACACTCTCTTCGTGGAATCTGCAAAGTGATATTTGGGAGTCTATTGGGGCCCATGGTGATAAGCAAATATCCTCACATAATAACTAAAGAGAAGCTTTCTGAGAAACTGCATTGCATGTGTGAATGCAACTCACAGAGTTACACGTTTCTCTTCATTGATCAGTTTGTTAGCACAGTTTTCTGGAAAATCTGCAATTAGATACTTCATAGCGCAATGAACATTACAGTGACAAAGGAAATATCCACAGATGAAAACTAGAAAGAAGCTTTAGCTTAGAAACTTCTTGGTGATGTGTGAATTCATCTCACAGAGTTACACTTATGTTTCGTGGAGCAGTCCATTAACACTGTCTTTGGGGAAACTGAGAAGGGCTTCTTGGATCACATTGAGGCCTACGCTGATAAAGGAAATTTCATCCGTTCAAAAACGTGAAAGAAGCTTTCTGAGAAACTTCTTTCTGATCTGTGAGTTCTTCTCACAGAGTTACAAACTCTGCCTCAAGAAGCAGTTTGCTAACACTCTCTTCGTGGAATCTGCAAAGTGATATTTGGGAGTCTATTGGGGCCCATGTTGATAAAGCAAATATCCTCACATAATAACTAAAGAGAAGCTTTCTGAGAAACTGCATTGCCATGTGTGAATGCAACTCACAGAGTTACACGTTTCTCTTCATTGATCAGTTTGTTAGCACAGTTTTCTGGAATCTGCAATTAGATACTTCATAGCGCAATGAACATTACAGTGACAAAGGAAATACCACAGATGAAAACTAGAAAGAAGCTTTCTTAGAAACTTCTTGTGATGTGTGAATTCATCTCACAGAGTTACACTTATGTTTCGTGGAGCAGTCCATTAACACTGTCTTTGGGGAACTGAGAAGGGCTTCTTGGATCACATTGAGGCCTACGCTGATAAAGGAAATTTCATCCGTTCAAAACGTGAGAAGAAGCTTTCTGAGAAACTTCTTTCTGATCTGTGAGTTCTTCTCACAGAGTTACAAACTCTGCCTCAAGAAGCAGTTTTGCTAACACTCTCTTCGTGGAATCTGCAAAGTGATATTTGGGAGTCTATTGGGGCCCATGTTGATAAAGGCAAATATCCTCACATAATAACTAAAGAGAAGCTTTCTGAGAAACTGCATTGCCATGTGTGAATGCAACTCCCAGAGTTACACGTTTCTCTTCATTGATCAGTTTGTTAGCACAGTTTTCTGGAAATCTGCAATTAGATACTTCATAGCGCAATGAACATTACAGTGACAAAGGAAATATCCACAGATGAAAACTAGAAAGAAGCTTTCTTAGAACTTCTTGGTGATGTGTGAATTCATCTCACAGAGTTACACTTATGTTTCGTGGAGCAGTCCATTAACACTGTCTTTGGGGAAACTGAGAAGGGCTTCTTTGGATCACATTGAGGCCTACGCTGATAAAGGAATTTCATCCGTTCAAAACGTTAAAGAAGCTTTCTGAGAAACTTCTTTCTGATCTGTGAGTTCTTCTCACAGAGGTACAAACTCTGCCTCAAGAAGCAGTTTGCTAACACTCTCTTCGTGGAATCTGCAAAGTGATATTTGGGAGTCTATTGGGGCCCATGTTGATAAAGCAAATATCCTCACATAATAACTAAAGAGAAGCTTTCTGAGAACTGCATTGCCATGTGTGAATGCAACTCCCAGAGTTACACGTTTCTCTCATTGATCAGTTTGTTAGCACAGTTTTCTGGAAATCTGCAATTAGATACTTCATAGCGCAATGAACATTACAGGAACAAAGGAAATATCCACAGATGAAAACTAGAAAGAAGCTTTCTTAGAAACTTCTTGGTGATGTGTGAATTCATCTCACAGAGTTACACTTATGTTTCGTGGAGCAGTCCATTAACACTGTCTTTGGTGGAAACTGAGAATGGCTTCTTTGGATCACATTGAGGCCTACGCTGATAAAGGAAATTTCATCCGTTCAAAAACGTGAAAGAAGCTTTCTGAGAAACTTCTTTCTGATCTGTGAGTTCTTCTCACAGAGTTACAAACTCTGCCTCAAGAAGCAGTTTGCTTAACACTCTCTTCGTGGAATCTGCAAAGTGATATTTGGAGTCTATTGGGGCCCATGTTGATAAAGCAAATATCCTCACATAATAACTAAAGAGAAGCTTTCTGAGAAACTGCATTGCCATGTGTGAATGCAACTCCCAGAGTTACACGTTTCTCTTCATTGATCAGTTTGTTAGCACAGTTTTCTGGAAATCTGCAATTAGATACTTCATAGCGCAATGAACATTACAGTGACAAAGGAAATACCACAGATGAAAACTAAAAGAAGCGTTCTTAGAAACTTCTTGGTGATGTGTGAATCATCTCACAGAGTTACACTTATGTTTCGTGGAGCAGTCCATTACACTGTCTTTGGGGAAACTGAGAAGGGCTTCTTTGGATCACATTGAGGACTACGCTGATAAAGGGTAATTTCATCCTGTTCAAAACGTGAAAGAAGCTTTTCTGGAGAAACTTCTTTCTGATCTGTGAGTTCTTCTCACAGAGGTTACAAACTCTGCCTTCAAGAAGCAGTTTGCTAACACTCTCTTCGTGGAATCTGCAAAGTGATATTTGGGAGTCGTATTGGGGCCCCATGTTGATAAAGCAAATATCCTCACATAATAACTAAAGAGAGCTTTCTGAGAAACTGCATTGGCATGTGTGAATGCAACTCACAGAGTTACACGTTCTCTTCATTGATCAGTGTGTTAGCACAGTTTTCTGGAAATCTGCAATTAGATACTTCATAGCGCAATGAACATTACAGTGACAAAGGAAATAACCACAGATGAAAACTAGAAAGAAGCTTTCTTAGAAACTTCTTGGTGATGTGTGAATTCATCTCACAGAGTTACACTTATGTTTCGTGGAGCAGTCCAGTTAACACTGTCTTTGGGGAAACTGAGAAGGGCTTCTTTGGATCACATTGAGGCCTACGCTGATAAAGGAAATTTCATCCGTTCAAAACGTGAAAGAAGCTTTCTGAGAAACTTCTTTCTGATCTGTGAGTTCATCTCACAGAGTTACAAACTCTGCCTCAAGAAGCAGTTTGCTAACACTCTCTTCGTGGAATCTGCAAAGTGATATTGGGAGTCTATTGGGGCCCATGTTGATAAAGCAAATATCCTCACATAATAACTAAAGAGAAGGCTTTCTGAGAAACTGCATTGCCATGTGTGAATGCAACTCACAGAGTTACACGTTTCTCTTCATTGATCAGTTTGTTAGCACAGTTTTCTGGAAATCTGCAATTAGATACTTCATAGCGCAATGAACATACAGTGACAAAGGAAATAACCACAGATGAAAACTAGAAAGAAGCTGTCTTAGAAACTTCTTGGTGATGTGTGAATTCATCTCACAGAGTTACACTTATGTTTCGTGAGGCAGTCCATTAACACTGTCTTTGGGGAAACTGAGAAGGGCTTCTTTGGATCACATTGAGGCCTACGCTGATAAAGGAAATTTCATCCGTTCAAAACGTGAAAGAAGCTTTCTGAGAAACTTCTTTCTGATCTGTGAGTTCTTCTCACAGAGGTACAAACTCTGCCTCAAGAAGCAGTTTGCTAACACTCTCTTCGTGGAATCTGCAAAGTGATATTTGGGAGTCTATTGGGGCCCATGTTGATAAAGCAAATATCCTCACATAATAACTAAAGAGAAGCTTTCTGAGAAACTGCATTGCCATGTGTGAATGCAACTCCCAGAGTTACACGTTTCTCTCATTGATCAGTTTTGTTAGCACAGTTTTCTGGAAATCTGCAATTAGATACTTCATAGCGCAATGAACATTACAGTGACAAAGGAAATACCACAGATGAAAACTAGAAAGAAGCTTTCTTAGAAACTTCTTGGTGATGTGTGAATTCATCTCACAGAGTTACACTTATGTTTCGTGGAGCAGTCCATTAACACTGTCTTTGGGGAAACTGAGAAGGGCTTCTTTGGATCACATTGAGGCCTACGCTGATAAAGGAAATTTCATCCGTTCAAAACGTGAAAGAAGCTTTCTGAGAAACTTCTTTCTGATCTGTGAGTTCTTCTCACAGAGTTACAAACTCTGCCTCAAGAAGCAGTTTGCTAACACTCTCTTCGTGGAATCTGCAAAGTGATATTTGGGAGTCTATTGGGGCCCATGTGATAAAGCAAATATCCTCACATAATAACTAAAGAGAAGCTTTCTGAGAAACTGCATTGCCATGTGTGAATGCAACTCCAGAGTTACACGTTTCTCTTCATTGATCAGTTTGTTAGCACAGTTTTCTGGAAATCTGCAATTAGATACTTCATAGCGCAATGAACATTACAGTGACAAAGGAAATAACCACAGATGAAAACTAGAAAGAAGCTTTCTTAGAAACTTCTTGGTGATGTGTGAATTCATCTCACAGAGTTACACTTATGTTTCGTGGAGCAGTCCATTAACACTGTCTTTGGGGAAACTGAGAAGGGCTTCTTTGGATCACATTGAGGCCTACGCTGATAAAGGAAATTTCATCCGTTCAAAACGTGAAAGAAGCTTTCTGAGAAACTTCTTTCTGATCTGTGAGTTCTTCTCACAGAGTTACAAACTCTGCCTCAAGAAGCAGTTTGCTAACACTCTCTTCGTGGAATCTGCAAAGTGATATTTGGGAGTCTATTGGGGCCCATGTGATAAAGCAAATATCCTCACATAATAACTAAAGAGAAGCTTTCTGAGAAACTGCATTGCCATGTGTGAATGCAACTCACAGAGTTACACGTTTCTCTTCATTGATCAGTTTGTTAGCACAGTTTTCTGGAAATCTGCAATTAGATACTTCATAGCGCAATGAACATTACAGTGACAAAGGAAATACCACAGATGAAAACTAGAAAGAAGCTTTCTTAGAAACTTCTTGGTGATGTGTGAATTCATCTCACAGAGTTACACTTATGTTTCGTGGAGCAGTCCATTAACACTGTCTTTGGGGAAACTGAGAAGGGCTTCTTTGGATCACATTGAG
Source organism: Rhinopithecus roxellana (assembly GCF_007565055.1). Lineage (NCBI taxonomy): Eukaryota > Metazoa > Chordata > Mammalia > Primates > Cercopithecidae > Rhinopithecus > Rhinopithecus roxellana. The sequence continues at coordinate 18,964 of NW_022142437.1, forward strand.
GCCTACGCTGATAAAGGAAATTTCATCCGTTCAAAACGTGAAAGAAGCTTTCTGAGAAACTTCTTTCTGATCTGTGAGTTCTTCTCACAGAGTTACAAACTCTGCCTCAAGAAGCAGTTTGCTAACACTCTCTTCGTGGAATCTGCAAAGTGATATTTGGGAGTCTATTGGGGCCCATGTGATAAAGCAAATATCCTCACATAATAACTAAAGAGAAGCTTTCTGAGAAACTGCATTGCCATGTGTGAATGCAACTCAGAGTTACACGTTTCTCTTCATTGATCAGTTTGTTAGCACAGTTTTCTGGAAATCTGCAATTAGATACTTCATAGCGCAATGAACATTACAGTGACAAAGGAAATACCACAGATGAAAACTAGAAAGAAGCTTTCTTAGAAACTTCTTGGTGATGTGTGAATTCATCTCACAGAGTTACACTTATGTTTCGTGGAGCAGTCCATTAACACTGTCTTTGGGGAAACTGAGAAGGGCTTCTTTGGATCACATTGAGGCCTACGCTGATAAAGGAAATTTCATCCGTTCAAAACGTGAAAGAAGCTTTCTGAGAAACTTCTTTCTGATCTGTGAGTTCTCTCACAGAGTTACAAACTCTGCCTCAAGAAGCAGTTTGCTAACACTCTTTCGTGGAATCTGCAAAGTGATATTTGGGAGTCTATTGGGGCCCATGGTGATAAAGCAAATATCCTCACATAATAACTAAAGAGAAGCTTTCTGAGAAACTGCATTGCCATGTGTGAATGCAACTCACAGAGTTACACGTTTCTCTTCATTGATCAGTTTGTTAGCACAGTTTTCTGGATATCTGCAATTAGATACTTCATAGCGCAATGAACATTACAGTGACAAAGGAAATAACCACAGATGAAAACTAGAAAGAAGCTTTCTTAGAAACTTCTTGGTGATGTGTGAATTCATCTCACAGAGTTACACTTATGTTTCGTGGAGCAGTCCATTAACACTGTCTTTGGGAAACTGAGAAGGGCTTCTTTGGATCACATTGAGGCCTACGCTGATAAAGGAAATTTCATCCGTTCAAAACGTGAAAGAAGCTTTCTGAGAAACTTCTTTCTGATCTGTGAGTTCTTCTCACAGAGGTACAAACTCTGCCTCAAGAAGCAGTTTGCTAACACTCTCTTCGTGGAATCTGCAAAGTGATATTTGGGAGTCTATTGGGGCCCATGGTGATAAAGCAAATATCCTCACATAATAACTAAAGAGAAGCTTTCTGAAAACTGCATTGCCATGTGTGAATGCAACTCCCAGAGTTACACGTTTCTCTTCATTGATCAGTTTGTTAGCACAGTTTTCTGGAAATCTGCAATTAGATACTTCATAGCGCAATGAACATTACAGTGACAAAGGAAATATCCACAGATGAAACTAGAAAGAAGCTTTCTTAGAAACTTCTTGGTGATGTGTGAATTCATCTCACAGAGTTACACTTATGTTTCGTGGAGCAGTCCATTAACACTGTCTTTGGGGAAACTGAGAAGGGCTTTGGATCACATTGAGGCCTACGCTGATAAAGGAAATTTCATCCGTTCAAAACGTGAAAGAAGCTTTCTGAGAAACTTCTTTCTGATCTGTGAGTTCTTCTCACAGAGTTACAAACTCTGCCTCAAGAAGCAGTTTGCTAACACTCTCTTCGTGGAATCTGCAAAGTGATATTTGGGAGTCTATTGGGGCCCATGTGATAAAGCAAATATCCTCACATAATAACTAAAGAGAAGCTTTCTGAGAAACTGCATTGCCATGTGTGAATGCAACTCCCAGAGTTACACGTTTCTCTTCATTGATCAGTTTGTTAGCACAGTTTTCTGGAAATCTGCAATTAGATACTTCATAGCGCAATGAACATTACAGTGACAAAGGAAATACCACAGATGAAAACTAGAAAGAAGCTTTCTTAGAAACTTCTTGGTGATGTGTGAATTCATCTCACAGAGTTACACTTATGTTTCGTGGAGCAGTCCATTAACACTGTCTTTGGGGAAACTGAGAAGGGCTTCTTTGGATCACATTGAGGCCTACGCTGATAAAGGAAATTTCATCCGTTCAAAACGTGAAAGAAGCTTTCTGAGAAACTTCTTTCTGATCTGTGAGTTCTTCTCACAGAGTTACAAACTCTGCCTCAAGAAGCAGTTTGCTAACACTCTCTTCGTGGAATCTGCAAAGTGATATTTGGGAGTCTATTGGGGCCCATGTTGATAAAGCAAATATCCTCACATAATAACTAAAGAGAAGCTTTGAGAAACTGCATTGCCATGTGTGAATGCAACTCACAGAGTTACGCCAGTGTTTTTTGGAGCCGTTTCTTAGGACTGTTTCCATGGATTCTGAGAAGTGATATTTCAGATAGCTTTGAAGAATAGAAGGAGAAAATAATTATCCTCCAAGAGAAAGCAGAACCAAGCTTTCTGAGAAACTGCTTTGTGATATGTGAATTCATTTCACAGTGTTCTATCACCCTTTCTCGGTGTTGTTTCCTAGCACTCATATTGAGGAATCTCAGATGTGATGTCTTGGATATCATTGAATCGCATGCTGAATAAGGAACTATCCTCAGAGAAACCTGCAGAGAAGCCTTCTCAGAAACTTCTATATTGTGGGTGAATTCAGCCCACAGATGTCCATCATTGTTTCCACTGAGAAACTTGCTAGCAGAGTTTTCGCAGAATCTGCAATAGGACACACGGTGGCGCTCCAAGACCACAAATAACCTCGTCTTATTAAAGAAAGAAGCTTTCTGAAGACCGCTTTGTGATGTGTGAATTCAACTCACTAAGTTGCAGCTGTATTTCGTGGGGCCGTGCCCTAGCCCTATTTGTGTGGAATCTGAGAACAGATATTCCCGATCCCTTTGAAAACAATGGGGCCAATGGAAACATCTTCCAATAAAATGAGAAAGAAGCTTTCTGAGAAACTTCTTTCTGATCTGTGAGTTCATCTCACAGAGTTACAAACTCTGCCTCAAGAAGCAGTTTGCTAACACTCTGTTCGTGGAATCTGCAAAGTGATATTTGGGAGTCTATTGGGGCCCATGGTGATAAAGCAAATATCCTCACATAATAACTAAAGAGAAGCTTCTGAGAAACTGCATTGCCATGTGTGAATGCAACTCACAGAGTTACACGTTTCTGCTCATTGATCAGTTTGTTAGCACAGTTTTCTGGAAATCTGCAATTAGATACTTCATAGTGCAATGAACATTACAGTGACAAAGGAAATATCCACAGATGAAAACTAGAAAGAAGCTTTCTTAGAAACTTCTTGGTGATGTGTGAATTCATCTCACAGAGTTACACTTATGTTTCGTGGAGCAGTCCATTAACACTGTCTTTGGGGAAACTGAGAAGGGCTTCTTGGGATCACATTGAGGCCTACGCTGATAAAGGAAATTTCATCCGTTCAAAACGTGAAAGAAGCTTTCTGAGAAACTTCTTTCTGATCTGTGAGTTCTTCTCAGAGTTACAAACTCTGCCTCAAGAAGCAGTTTGCTAACACTCTCTTCGTGGAATCTGCAAAGTGATATTTGGGAGTCTATTGGGGCCCATGTTGATAAAGCAAATATCCTCACATAATAACTAAAGAGAAGCTTTCTGAGAAACTGCATTGCCATGTGTGAATGCAACTCCCAGAGTTACACGTTTCTCTTCATTGATCAGTTTGTTAGCACAGTTTTCTGGAAATCTGCAATTAGATACTTCATAGCGCAATGAACATTACAGTGACAAAGGAAATAACCACAGATGAAAACTAGAAAGAAGCTTTCTTAGAAACTTCTTGGTGATGTGTGAATTCATCTCACAGAGTTACACTTATGTTTCGTGGAGCAGTCCATTAACACTGTCTTTGGGGAAACTGAGAAGGGCTTCTTTGGATCACATTGAGGCCTACGCTGATAAAGGAAATTTCATCCGTTCAAAACGTGAAAGAAGCTTTCTGAGAAACTTCTTTCTGATCTGTGAGTTCTTCTCACAGAGTTACAAACTCTGCCTCAAGAAGCAGTTTGCTAACACTCTTCGTGGAATCTGCAAAGTGATATTTGGGAGTCTATTGGGGCCCATGTGATAAAGCAAATATCCTCACATAATAACTAAAGAGAAGCTTTCTGAGAAACTGCATTGCCATGTGTGAATGCAACTCCCAGAGTTACACGTTCTCTTCATTGATCAGTTTGTTAGCACAGTTTTCTGGAAATCTGCAATTAGATACTTCATAGCGCAATGAACATTACAGTGACAAAGGAAATAACCATCGTTCGTAATGGTGAATGCTAAGGGCCACTTAAACTTTTAACTGTGATAAACTTTCTTTCGGCTTGTAAGATGCAAATCGGAACTCTAACACAAAGCGTCGATAGAGCGGGCGGTCGAAAACTTTTCTACAGGACGATAGGTTTCGTTCTATTAGTTTCAATCTGTTGGTAG
>NW_022142438.1:0-14197 GCF_007565055.1 Rhinopithecus roxellana
AAAAATTCCTCTCTCTCTCTCTCTCTCTCACTCACTCATAAAACAGCCCAAAACAAAGCCAATGATGAGACTGCTTTCCTTTAAGCTCAGGAACAAGGCAAGGACACCTGCTTTTAGCCTTTCTATTCAACATCATATTGGCAGTCCTAGCCAGTGCAGTAACACAATAAAAAGAAATAAAAGAAGATATAGATTGGAAAGGAAGAACTAAAACTGTCTCCATTAGCAGATGACATTACTATACAGAAACTTCCAAAGAATCTACAACCCCCCAACCCAGAAGTATAAAGTGAGTTTAGCAAGGTTGCACAATAAAAGGCCATTGTAAAAATGGCCAATATAAAAAAAAGTCAATGAACAGTTGGAAATGGAAGCATATATATTCCTCTAGAAAATGCAGAATACAGTTTGGTTTTTTAAAGAAATGGCCTCATATATATACATTATTCTCCAGGGGCTTTTACCTCCAACAGCCCCCATAGGGCCCTCTTCCCCCTTTAGAACAGAGAGTTGCGCTACGTTCTTTTCCTCTGCTGCACAGGATTCTGGAAAAGGGAGGCACTGGGGTTTATTGAGACATTTCCCCAGGGAAAAGGTTGTTTCTACCTTTTCACCATTACAGACGAGGCTGCAGTGAACACACACGTCTCCTTCTGGCTCCCTCTTTTAGGTTCCGGGGCACCCCAAACCTTGTCTGGGCATTCATCGGTCTCTTGGGGTCTCCAAGTGCTCGGTCACTCCCCTCCTTCGCCTCATTTGCCCTTCGTTTCTCCCTCATCCCTCCCAGTTCCCCTGGACTTGGCTCTAGTTCTTGAGTTTGTGTGTGGGGTGTGTGTGTGTTGTCTGTTCCCCATTCTGTTTGTGTGACCATAAAGGGTCCCATCAGGAAAGTGATATCACAACCAAATTAGGATAATTTCAGGTGACTCCTTCTCTCTGGGGCCTTTCTCGGGTTTTTGTTCTCACTCTCTGGGCTGCCCCACCCATCCTCCCACCCACATTTTTGTGAATGTACCCATTCACAAAAACGCACTGAGCCTGTTCCAGGCGCTGGGGTTTAAGCTTGGCCATGTGTGTGTCAGGGTGTCTGTGTGCATGCCCGTGCCTGGGTCTCACCTGCCTGCCTGGCCGCCTCTCTGAAGACCCCACCTCGCTGTCTTGCCCGTGCTCTAAGTTTTGAATGTACATCATCTTGCTCATCCAGCTCCTGTCTTGATCTTCTGGCTCAGTGTGTTTTTTTCTCACTCTCTCGAGAAGTGTTATTTAATTTTGCTCTGAGTTGGTGCGTCCTTCCTGCTGTGTGTGTGTGTGTGTGTGTGCACACGCACAGGCGTGCGCACAGCTTCCCCTTAGCTCCCTCTTTTTCTCAAGCTCATGAAGTTTCCCACTTTCTCCAGGTCTTACTGTGTGTGCATGCACATGTGTGCACATGTTGCTCTTCACTGGATTCCACCCTCTCTGTTGTTCTCGGTGATTCTTCATCCATTTGCCAGTCCATCCATCCGACACACCATGCGTGTTGAGCTGGGACCAGGGGCTGCCTGTTGTTCCTGTCTCTTTCTTGCCTTCCTGACTTCTCCTGCTTTACACACCCTCACATCTTGGGGCCCCGGGTTCCTGTCCTGGATCATTCCCTCCCCAGCTTTTCACCGGCTCCCCGAGGTTCACAGAGTCATTCTTTGCATTGACACCCCAGCATCCCCTGCAGCCCAGACCCTACTTGTTCTCTCCCCTTCCTGTCACTGAATCGTGGCTCACACAGACTGAGCTCTTTCACTCAAGCCCAGCACATCCTGTCCCCATCCTCCAAATGTGTTTCTCACCCAGTTCTCGTTGGCACTGAGCTTCACCACCACCTGGGGTTTCACAGCCAGGAGCACGAGTCATCTCTGATTCCACTCACTCCTGCTGCCCCCTACCCATCTGTCCTCTTTTCCTTTCAAGTCTCTCTCCAAGGGGTGGCTAAGCAGCCCCCTCCCCACTCCAATCACTTCAGTCCCTGACATAGCCCAGTTGTCAGGTTTTTGATGCCGGTAGTATCCATCCATCTATCCCCCCATTATCCATACATTCCCCATCATCCATCCATGTCCCCATCATCCATACATTCCCCATCATCCATCCATCTCCCATCATCCATCCATTCCCCGTCATTCATCTCCCCCATTACCTATCCATCCCCTATCATCCATTGTCCCATTGTTCATCCCCCTATCATCTTCCCACCCATCATCCATTCCCCTCATCATCCATCCCTTTGTCCATCCATTAACAGACTTGCACTGAGCACCCACTGGGTATTTGCTAGGGTCACAGGTCACAAAGCCTTAGCCATGGCCTGTGGGAGCTCAGAGTCCAGGGAGAATACAGAGCAGTTATGCCTGCACTACAAGATGGCTGATGGAGGCTTCCTAAGACTTTATGTCACTCTGCAAATCACAGTGTGTGTGCACGTGCACATGTGTGCATGTGTGCATATGTGTATACATACGAGTGTGCACCTGTGTGTGCATGTGTGTGTATGTGTGGTGTGTGTGTGTGTGTGTATGTGTATGAGTGCATGCGTGCATGGGTGGGGTCACTCCTGGCTACTTCTCCAGCCCCTTTGCCTCTTCCTTGCTTTCCAGCAGAGACCCCTCTGCAGCTGCACTTCCCCCTTCTGCTTCTCTCCCTCCCTGAGATCTCCCTCCTTGTCCACTCCGGGGAATTCAAAGGTTCCGCCACAAGCTGCCTCACCTCAGTGTCCCCTCCATTATGGCTCTTCAGCTCAAGTCCCAGACATTGCATGTTCACTGTTCTCTCCCTGGTCTGTTCACTGGTGCCACTAGCTTCACAGACTCCCTGAGCCAGGATGAAACTCTCCACCCTCCTACCCCCACCCCACTCCCAGACCCAGCTGTCTGGATACTTCTCCCCTCTCCCTGCTCCACCTCTAATCTGCCCCAGGTCTTCACAATCTTTTCCACATAATCTCACTCCCACCCCCCCCCTACTGTCCTCTCCCCTCCCCCTGGCCCTCTCAGCAGGTAGATGAGGTGGTAGGTGGGGGTGAGACTGTGTGCCCTCATAGGCTCACTCTGGTTTGGCCACAGATGAGCTGGGGAGGAAGTATTAGGCCTGGTGGTTTCTCTCCCTTCCCCTCTGCAACTGAGGACCCCTGCCCTAAGGCCCTCATAGCGCCCCCCAAGGCCGCCTACCTGCTCCTTGACAAACCTGCAGCCCATCCATTCTCGCTCCCCTGCCCCATGGAGACCAGTTGCTGGCTTCTGGAGAGCAGCCTCTCCCTGGACCCCAGATACCAAGGCCAGGCTTTCCTGCACCTCTCAGTTGGGCCTCCTCCATTCCTTTGGAGGTTTCTCCCTTCAGCCTGCGTGGGACTCTGGTGCTCCAGGGCCCTGCCCTGCCTGCTCCCTGCCACTTTCCTGTCCTTCCAGGCTGATCCTGGCCAGGCTCCACTCTGGCCCTCTCTGCAGAGTCCAGATGTCATCAGCCTGATGGGGAGGCTCCATGTGGAGTGGCCACCAGGTTCCGTCCCTCTCCCACACCCACCATTGTAAAGAAGGCCTGGGCTCTTGTCCTCCCCAGAGAAACTCCCTGCTGAGCCTTCCCTTGGGCCCTCCTGGATGCAGGGAGCACTACCCTGGAGCAGCCAGCACCAGGCTCGTGGTTCGTCCTGTTCCCGCCAGGCCATGGGCTCTGTGGGGCCTGGGTGTGACCTCTGTCAGGGTCTTGGCACCGAGGGGAGTGTGGAGATGAGGGACAGACAGGGCATCTGCGAGCTCTGCTCTCCTACCCTCTTACTCTTTCTCCCCTTGTTGCTTCCTGTCTCCTTTTGGGAAATCATGTTTTAACTCCATACATGCTGTAAGGACCCACTCTATTTGAAAAACACAAAGCCTTCCATGTAGGACTGAGGTGCCCTTTGACCCCTGCTCCTATCTTCATTCAGGCCCCAACAGGAAACAGATGTCTCCCTCCCGATCCAGGGAGCCTCAGGAGGGTCTGTTTACAAAGGTGCCGAGGGAGGGGGTGCAGGGAGCCAGGAGAGCAGCAAACTTGTGATTTCCGAAGGAACGAGGGAGGAGAAGTTTCCAGAAGGCAGCTGAGAGGACAGCTGAGAGCAGAGGGCACAGCAACCTGAGCTCCAGGGGAGCAGACACACTGACCTCCTTCCCTCCTTCCTCCACTCTCCTGCTGGAGGTCCCCACTGGCCAGGTCCAGCTCAAAGTTGGAAGGCCCATGGCTTATCCACAGGGCTCAGTCTCCCCAGCCCAGAGCAGGGCGGAGGAGGGGGACCGGTGGGGTGGGAAGGGCAGGTGTGGGAGTCATCAGGCACCTGCGTCGCCCTGGGGGCTTTCTCCCCTGGGGCCTTTCTCAGGCTTGGCTGCCCTCTCTGTGCTGCGGCGTTCACCACCCACCTAACAAACGCACGTGAGCGCCTCCTGGGAGCCGGCAGGTGGGCTGCACGCCTGCTCCTCCGCCTGTCTGCCTCCTCAGGCTTCTGCTCCCTTCCTTGACTTTTCAAACTTTTCTTTGATGCACCACCCCCTCTCTCGGTGCCTCTGTCTCCCGCTCCCCCAGCTGGTTTTTCCAGGGGAGCTTGTTGAATGGTGCTGCTTGTGCATCATTCCTGCAGTGTGTGCGTGAGTGTGTGTACACGGTCAAGGTTGGTTCCCACCTTTCCTGTCCTGCTTCATCTGTCTGTGTCTGGCCACCCATCTATCCAGTAGTCATTCAACAAACGTGAATTTAACATCTGTGTGTGTGCTGCTGAGGGCGAAGAGCCCAGGGTCCCACCCAGGCTGTGTCCTGAAGAAACTTGGAGTCCAGGGCAGACGAACCAGTTGTTATATCACAAGAAGACTGGGCTGGGTCACCGAGCATCACGCTTAGGGTGTGTGTGTAATGTGTGTGCATGTGGGTGTGTGTGTTGTGTGTATTGTGTTGTGTGTGTTGTGTGTGAGTTGTGTGTGTGCATGTGTGTGTGTTGTGTGTTGCGTGTGGTGTCTTTCTGCATTGCCCACTTCTCACACCCATTCCACCCTCACCCCTCCAGCATCGCAAACTCTCTAAGCCCAGCGAGAAATCCTTGACTTCCTAATCCTTCCCTTGTGCTCCCCTTCACCATCCCTGGGCACTCCTCCCCTCTACTGCCCCCAGCTTTCAGGTTTGCCTCCTCTGAGCCACACTCCCACCCCATCTTCCCTTCGCTCCTCTCCATTAAACCATTCGTGTGGTTGCCCTGGCAACGCCATGTTCCCCTCTCCCAGGTTTTTGGAGGCAAACTTGTTCACCTCCCTCTGCTGACCTTTTGTTTTCATCTCCCTCTCATCTGCTCTCTCCTCCTGCATCCACAGAAGAGTTTGGGATGGAACTTCGGTCTCTTTCTCCTCCTCTCCCCCTGGCCCTCTGTGACCACCACCTGCCTTGGCCTTGAGCCTACCACGGGGCTCACCTGGGGCCTCCACTGACCTGTTTGGCAAATGAAGAGGATCTTTTATCTCCTCCTCTCCCCTCGTTCATGAGGGGTCCTGGTCCAGGTGCCAGGACCAGGACCCCTCTCCTCCTAAGCTTCTGGGACAGTGAGGGTCTCGGTTCCTGCCTCCTCTCGGGCCACCTCTCCGGTTTGCTTTGGCGGATTCTCTTGCTCCATGATCTGCTGCGTCGTAGAGCTCCCCAGGCCAGGCCCTGCCTTCCCCAACCTGCTCCACAAACTCTGTGGGCCATTTCCACCCCTCTCAGGCCATAGGGTCCATTCACATCTTGACTGTGTCTGCGGCCAACTCTTCCTGCTGAGCTGGGACCCCCACATCCATCGCCCTGAGGGACTGTTCCCCTGGCCGTGGCCTCCACAGGCCTCCTTCCTGTGTCCTCCCCCATAGAGAGCTCCTGCTGACCCTTCCCCTGGAGAAGCTCCTCTGTCCCCAAGGGCACCAGGACCCTCAGGAACAGCTAGGTTTGGACATCTTTCTTTGAGCTTCTTGAGAAGAGTCTGCATGTCTGGTGCTCAGCATGGAGAAGGGGTTGGCTGGAGGGCAGGACAGACAGACAGACGGATGAAAGTTGTGTCTTTCTAGAGGATCTCTTCTTTTCCTTTAACTTTCTTGTTCTCTTTCTCTTTTAAAAAATTAACACTTATGGTGAAACCTCGTCTCTACAAAACAATCAGAAAATTTGCTGGGTATGGTGGTATGTGTCTATAGTCCCAGCTACTAGGGAGGCTGAGGCAGGAGGATCACCAGAGCCCAGGAGTTCGAGGTGGCTGCAGTGAGCTGTGATGTCACCACTGCACTCCAGCCTGGGTGACAGAGCAAGAGCCTGTCTTGAAAAAAATATTAATGTTTAATTACTTAAGTGACACATGACCACATCATCTCTGCAGAAAGAGCAAAGTATTACAAATAAGGCTAAAGGTCTCCTTTGACACTCACTCCTCCCATCCTGTTCTCTAACCATTTCCTCTGGGGAAAACCAGTTCTTACTGTATCAGGAATCGTTCTATACTATATACATATTTTTAACATAAAAATGTATATTTTTCCCCGATAGAATCTGATTTTTTGGTAGGTTTGGCTCAGGCATTGTTTTCCCATGTAAATTGCATTGAGCTATGAATATTGCTCTTCAGTGGGACTTTGACTTGGCATATTTTGGGGATCTCCTTCCATCTCAATACATAAAGCTGTCCATCTGGCTTTTTGTCAGCTGCATAGTATCCAGCAGACAGAGCTGTCATGGTTTATTGGCTGTTCTTCTAGTAATGGGCATTTAGATGGTTTCTACTCTTTTGTCATTAAAATGAGGTTGCCACGAACACCTGTGTCCCTGCTTTCCCTTCCTATCGGTGCGTTCTCCCTTCTGCTTCCCGGGGCCCTGGGTTACTCTTTCTGTCTCCGTTCCTTCCTTGTTCCCTCTCAGCTTCTCATCCCTCCCTGTTCTTTCTAGATGTAGCTGTCACTTTATGTGTCCCAGCAGAGGGTGTGTGTGTGTCTGCTGTCTATTTTTTTCACTGTGGGCTTGTGTTAGTCAGGTCCTAACAGGAAAGGGATGGAACACTTAAATGTACGAAAATCTGAAGCGAGTTTGTTTACAAAGGTGCTATATTGCAGGATGTGGATTTTGCAGAAACCTAGAGCTAATAGTTGTGAGGCTGTGACCACCCCCTACTCCCTAAGGGGTGAAGGGTGGAAATAATGAATGACCAGGCCTTGGAGGCAAACTGTCACCTAGAGGGGCTGCCTTGTCAGGAGCTGAGACCTCTAGGAGAGGGACCACCCAGCCTGAGGTGACCCGGGGGAATGAGCATCCTTATCTCATTCTCCTCCCCCATCATCTCCTGCTGGCCATCTCACTGGCCAAGCCCAGCTGGCAGCCAGAGGGCAGGGCAGCTCCCTGATGGGTGTCATCAGCCTCCTAGAGAAAAAGAGAAGGGTGAAAGGGACAAGGGAAGTAGAGGCATCTAGAACTTTCTCTTTCCAAGCCCTTTATTGGGTTTTGTTTCCAGTCTCTGGGTTACTTCATCCACCCATCACCCCCATCCACACACCCACCCAGCCAATGTACATGGAGCCCCTCCCAGGTGCCATGTGTGGAGTGGTGCACCTTTTGGAGGGTTTGGTGCCCCTGTGAGCCCGTGCTTGGCCTCTGCCTACCACCCCCACTGCCTGCTGGCATGGCTCACGCCCCCTCTTGTTTTCAACTTTCTTATTGACATCTACTCCCCCTTCTCTTCCTGTATCTGACTTTGTCTTGCTCATCTCTGCTCTTTCCCTCTCTCTAGAGGACAGTTATTGAATTTTGCTCTAAGGCTGTGCGTCATTCTTGCAGTGTGTGTGTGTGTGTGTGTGTGTGTGTGTGTGTGTGTGTGTGTGTATGCTGGCTGACTTTCCCCTGCAGCGCTCTCTTTTCTGAGGCTTGTGGAGTTTTGCTCTAAAGTTCTAAATTTCTTATTGATTTTCCTGATCCTAGTTTCCATCCCCTTTCCCAGAGGAAATTTTGATTATCACAATGATGACCAGCAAAGTGGTCACATAGGAGTATTTCTCTTTCTGGCTCTTTAATCTGATTTTATCCTTACTCCTTGAATTACTCCATCCATCCACCCATCCTTCCACTCTATCTCTTCATCCATTCATTTATCCATTATCTATCATCCATCATCCATCCATTCATCACCCATCCATCCATCCATCTCTCCATCTGTTCTCCTATCCATTCATGCATCCACCCATCCATCCATCTGTCCATCCATTCATTCATCATCCATCCACCCATCCATCCATCCATTCTCCCATCCATCCATCCATCTCTCCATCCATCCTTCCAACCATCCATTCATCCATCTCTCCATCTATTCTCCCATCCATTCATTCATCCATTCATCCATCCATCCATCATCTCTCCATCTATTCATTCATCCATCCATCCATCTATCCATCCATCCATCCATTCTTCCATCCATCCATCCATCCATCCATCCATCCATCCATCCATCCTTCCATCCATCCATCCTCCCATCCATCTATTCATCCATCCATCCATCCATCCATCCATCCATCCATCCATCCGTCCATCCATCCATCTCTCCATCCATTCTCCCATCCATCCATCCATCCCTCCCTCCCTCCCTCCCTCCATCATCTGTCCACAAACACATAGCAGCTACTGAGTGCCAGGACTCATGTCCTTTCTCCTCTCCAGTCTCGCTGTTGTGAATACGCGTGTGGGTCTCATCTCTTGCTCTGAGGTGTGACTAGAGTTGCCCCCACCCTCTCTGTCACTCTCCTTGCTGTTTGTCTCCTGCTCTTTTTATTTGTCTATAAACTGCTTAGTTAGTTCAGTGCCAAGGGTGGTCTGTCTGTCCTGTCTCTCCTCCTCTACTTCCCTAAACTCCCCCTCCATCTGTTCTCACACCATGGGGCCCCAAGACCTATCTGGAGTCTTCTGCTCACTCTGCATACATTCCCTGGATGTGCTCACCCACAGCTTTCTGTGCTGACACCACCCCCTCGGCCCCTCATGCAGCCCAGACCCTTTCCCTTCCCCTTAAGCCACAGGCTGAAGCTTGAGGAAGCCCTGCCCAGCTCAAGCCATCTCATTGTTTTTGTACCCACTAGAGTGCTCTATCTTCATTCTCATAGGCCACCGAGCATCTCTGCCACCCAGGGCTCAGCAGCCAGAGCACCAAGTCACCTCTGGCTGCTCTTATTCCTGTCTTCATGGTCCATCTGTCCCCTATTCCTGCCAGATCTCCCTCGAAAGGGCAGGTAGATAATCCCTCTCCATCCCTTCATCCCCTGCCTCAGCCCAGATGTCAGAATGTAGTGCCTGGACAACATCCATCCATCCATCCATTCACCATCCATCCCTCCACCACCAAACATCAGTTGGAGAGTTCCTAGGTACTCTGATTATGACACAGACCCCCAAACCCCATGCTATGCCCTGCAGAAACCCACAGTCCAGGGAGAAATTCTCTTGAGTTCTTGGCCTTCTGTTAACGTCTCCCTTCCTGCCTGCCACCCCACAATTCCTGTCCACAGAAGTGCTGGGGAGGGAACCCTGAGCTCTGCTGTTCTCATCCACAGCCCCACTTCTCTGTGGCTACCTGTGGCTGACCCTGAACCCACCACCAGGCTCAGGCAAGGCCCCTACCAGCTTCCTGTTGGCCAAACCCAACCAGCTCTTTCTGTTCCCACCTCACCACTGGGCAGCCCCTGATGTGGGCCGTTCTCTTCTCCTCTGTCCCTGAGGCTGCCGATGGCTCTTGGTTTTTTCTCCCACTTCCCCGGGTGATCATTACTCTGCTTCCTTTGTGGGATTTCTGTTCACGTCTGCTTGGAATATCGCAGAGCCCCAGGCCTGAGCTTCCTGCCGCTTCCTCCTGCTCTGCCTTTTCTGCTGGGGCAGTTTTCTCTGGGAACAGGGTAGCTTGCTGTCCATGTCTTTTTGCATACAATAAGTCCAGACATGAGCTCCCATCTGCCTGGGGTGGAGACAGGGTCTCCCTATGAACAGCCTACAGGTATGTCCTCCTACTCCACCTCTGGCCTCCTTCTTCTTCCTTCCCCCTCCACGTATTAAGAATAAGCCATCATTGAAAAAACAAAGGAGGCTGAGAATAAGTGGAGAATCAAAGTCTGTGCAGTTGAAGAGCTGAGGCTTTGCAAGCTCAACAACAAAGAGAGAGGGACTGTGGAATCCAAACTAGATAAGAGTGAGGAAACTGGGTGAGAGGACAGTGTGCAACTGGCAGGTGCAATGATGACAATGAGGCCCTGGGTCCTCCCCACAGAGGCCTTTGCTGGCTGACTCCTGTCCTCCAGGAGCCCCTGGGCATGAGTATCAGGGCATCTTTCTCTTCACTCAGACATGGAGGTTCCTGGGAAGAGGACCTGCACCTGGCTTCCTTTTGGGTCTCAGGTTGGAGAGGAGGATGGACAAATGGAAGGCTTGTCTTTCTACTAGTCTCTTCTCTTCCTCCTTTGCCGCCTCTCCTCTTACCCTTTATAACATTAATTTTCTTTTGAGACAGGGTCTTGCTGTGTTGCCCAGGCTGGAGAACAGTGGCACAATCATAGCTCACCGCAGCCTCTAACTCCTGGGCTCAAGCAATCCTCCCACTTCAGCCTCCTGAGTAACTAGGACTACAGGTGTGTGCCACTACGCCCAGCTAATTTTTTTGAAGCAAAGTTTCTATTATTGTAATTATTTTATGTACAGAAAACTCAACAGTGTATATTTAACCCAGTTTAGTGGCAAGTTCTTTAGCCTTTGCCTTTTTGAACTTGGCGATGCGAGCCACAGACTTGGGACCCAGGACAATTGCCTCCCCAGTGACAGTGGATCTCGTTGTATCTGTCATTATCATTAGTCCGGATAGCTTCTACCAGTTTAGCCAAAGCGCTTTTGTCTTCCGAGTTCACCTGTGTGAAGGCGACAGTGGCACAGGTCTTCCTGTGGACTAGACACCCCAGTCTTGCCTTCCCCTTGATAATGCAGTAAGGGACCCCCATGTTATGACACAGGGCAGGCAAGAAGACAACCAGCTTGATGGGATCCACGTTGTGTGCAGTCACCACCAACAGCTGAGCGTTCGTGGTCTCCACCAAAGTGGTGACAGGGGGTCAACTCCTGCTCAAAGGACAGGGTGGTCTCTTGTGGGGACGTCCCCTTTGCAAGCAGCTTTCTTCTTGGCCCAGGCCAACAGCCTCTGCTTCTTCTCTTGCTTTCGTCTCTGGCCCTGTACTTGTGGGCCAGCTTAAGCAGCTGAGGTAGCTGTTCTGGCGGTCCGGGCCTGGATGAGCTGGTTTATTGCAAGAGGCACTTTCAGCGGCTTATAGAGGAAGGCTCTCTGCCGCTGCAACCTGATAGAGCGGGGCCATTTCACAAAGCGGGTGAGGTCTCTTTTGGGCTGTATGTCCTGTCTGATGCCAAAATTCTTAGGCCTTTTCTCAAACAGGGGATTCACCACTTTCTTGGCTTCCTGCTTCTTCACGACAGCAGGGGCCGGAGCCACCTTCATCCTCTTGGCCTTCTTTCTTTTCGGCGTATTGGGTGGCAGGAGGAGAGAGTACACCCAGCTGATTTTTAAAAACCTTTTTGTAGAGACGAAGTCGTGCTATGTTGTCCAGGCTGGTCTTGAACTCCTGGCCCTCAAGTGATCCTCCTGCCTCAGCCTCCCAAAGTGCTGGGACCACAGGCGCATGAGCCACAGCAACTGGCTGTAAAATTAATTTTTAATTACACAAGTCATTCATGGACCCACTGTCTTTGTAAAAAATAAAAATCAAAGCATTGTACATAAGACTGGTGTTCCTGTCCACTTTCCATCCCATCTAGCCCAGGGTACAAATACTGCTCCCCCGAAGTAATCACAGTATTGATTTGGGAGGATCATTCCACTCTCTGTATATGTTATTTTCTCATGAAAAAAGGCAAGTCCTGTGGGTGGTGCTGGCTTTGGCTTTGACGTTAAATGAGAATCATATTGAACCAGGTACGCCTGCTCTGTGGTGGGCTTCTCTACACAACAGCGGGTCACAGATGGCTTCCAGGTCTCAGATGCTCTGCTGCGTGGTAGTGCAGAGGCCAGGTGCATGGTGGTTGATGCCACTCAGTGGATGGGCATGCGTCTGCTTCCCCATGATCACTATTATAGACAAGCTAGCTGCAAACACCCCAGCCCAGCCTGCCCCCATTCCTCTGCAAGCTGAGCTGCAGGCTGTGATCTGTTATGTCCTCTCCTCTCCTTCTCGACTCCACCTCCTCCTCCTGCCCTCCAAGGTCAGGCCCCACTCCTTGTTCTGGTCCCACTCTTCTGGCTGACACCCCTATCCCTAACTTGCTATCTGAACTCTGCCCTGAAATGCAGAATCAGACTTGGAACCAATATGGACCCAGAGCTTCTCACCCCCAAGTCATCTTTACATTCCAACCTGTCACCTCCCAGGGCCAGCCACATACTTCCTAGTCTCAGCACTGAGCATCACCACCTGCCAGGAGTTATCTCAGCTGCCAGGAGTTATCTCTGACACCTCCCTCTCCTGTCACCCATGGCACATCTGTCTCCCCTTCCTGCTGCTGAATCTCCCTCCAAGGGGCTGTTCAAGACCCTAGCCCAACTCCTCAGCCCTGGCCACAGCAGGCCTTAGCATCTCATGCCTGGACCATAGGCCATTCATCCACCCATGCATCCATTCCTTCCTTCCTTCCTTCCTTCCTTCCTTCCTTCCTTCCTTCCTTCCTTCCTTCCTTCCTTCCTTCTTCCTTCCTTCCTTCCTTCCTTCCTTCCTCCTTCCCTCCTTTCTTTCCAACCTTCCTTCCTCCCATCCATTTTTTACTTATCCATCTACCCATCTATTCATCTATCCACCCATTCATCTACCCACCCATCAATCATCCACCCATCCATCTACCCATCCATCATCTGTCCATCCATCACCCATCCATCCATCCATCCATCCATCCATCCATCCATCCAACAAGCATACACTGAACACCTACTGGATGTTCTGCTGAAAAACACACAGCTCCAGAGCCCAGGAGACATCCTGGTGGATCTGTCCATAGAGGAGCAGACTCATAATCTGCAATGAAAATATGGGGTGATAGCTGCAGCCCATGTTTTGTGTCACTGGCCTTACAGTGTGTGTGGTAACGTGAAAGGCCAAGATGCCCACATGCCCACATCTCTGGGCCCCCACTAGATCCCTCTGCTGAAGCAGCATGCATTCACCATGCACCCTACCGAAGACCCTGCCAGAAGCATCGACTCACCAAGTCCTCCACAGGCCCTGTGTTTTCCCCCATTTTCCCAAATCCAGTACTGAAAACAGGCAGGCCCCATGCCCTCTGCCTGCCTCCCACTTCCAGCCCAGGGCCACTTCTCCTCTAAGGGCCCTCTCCCATCTTCTCCTCTGATCCTCTGTGCTCCCAGACAGTGCCGTTGCCCTGGCAACAGCTGTCCCCTCCCCTACGCCCTCCCTGGGCTGTCTCAGTAGGTGGGCAGCTCATCCCACTCCCACCCAGGAGTCCTTCCTTCTCCCTTGAACCTGTTCCCTTCTTCCTCCTATGCCTTCTTCATCTCAGACCATCCGGGTGGGAACTTGCCACTCCCTCCCTCCCATCCATCCTGCTCACCCCTGCAGCTGCTCTGACCTGCCAGTGGGGAGAAATGAGGCCTCCAAACCCACAGCTCATTTTCTCTCCATTGATGGCCTCTGATGCTGGGAGTCTCTCCTGGCTTCTCACCCCTTTCTTTACTCGATTCTACCTCTGGGGCCTCCCCTCTCCTGTTTCCTCTGCAGCCTGCTGGGTCCATCAGTCCTCTCTATCCATGTCCCCAAGGCCCCAGCCTCCTTTCCCTGTGCTCTGCCCCCCAGACAGCCTCCCTAGAGCCTGGTTGACCGTCCTCTTGCTGACCCCCGTCCAGCATCTCCCCTCTCATCCTGCAGCTCTGCTGAGCAGGGTCATGGGAGGCCCTGGGAAGCCCCATGTCCTCCTTAAAAGAGTCCTTGCCAAGCTCTTCCTGGGGGCCCCTGACTTATTGGGTGAGGATTCTGTGTCTGGAGCACCCAGATATATGTGTGTTGGGCAACTTTCCCCACCAGGCTGTGAGCACCTTGAGGGGCAGGACCTGCATCTGATTTATCTTTTGCTGAATGGCTTGTGACTATGGCAGAGGTGGGAGGAAACA
>NW_022142439.1:0-33453 GCF_007565055.1 Rhinopithecus roxellana
CACTCTCACACTCACACACCACCCCCACACACCACCACACACACACGCGCACACTCACACACACACTCACACACACACGCACACACACTCACACACACACGCGCACTCACACACACACACACTCACACACACTCACACACTCACACACACGCTCACACTCACACACACTCACACACACCCCCCACACGCACACCCACACACACTCACACACACACACACTCACACTCTCACACACACACACCTCACACTCACACACACGCACACACACACCACACACACACACACTCTCACACACACTCACACACACTCACACACACACACACACACACTCACACTCACACACATTCACACTGACACACGCACACACACCACACACAACACACACTCACACACACTCACACACCTCACACCACACCACCACACTCACACACACACACCACACACGCGCACACACACCACACACACACACTCACACTCACACACACTCACACGCTCACACACACACTCTCACACACACTCACACTCACACCACACACACTCACACACACACACACACACACTCACACACTCACACCACACACTCACACACACTCACACTCACACACACTCACACACCCCCACACACTCACACCACACACTCACACACTCACACACACACCCACACACACTCACACACTCACACTCACACGCTCACACACTCACACACTGACACACACTCACACTGACACACTCACACATACACCACACACTCACACTTTCACACACTACACACACTCACACACTCTCACACCACACACACCACACTCACACACACACACCACACACTCTCACACACACACACACACACACTCACACTCACACACACTCACACTCTCACACACACTATCACACACACATACACTCACACACACTATCACACTCACACACATATACACACTCTCACACACTCACACACTCACACTCACACACACTCACACACACTCACACTCACACACACTCACACACCCCCACACACTCAACCACACACTCACACACTCACACACACACTCACACACACACTCACACACTCACACTCACACGCTCACACACTCCCACAATGACACACACTCACACTGACACACTCACACATACACCACACACTCACACTTTCACACACTCACCACACACTCACACACTCTCACACACACACACCACACACACACACACACACCACACACTCTCACACACACACACACACACACACTCACTCACACACTCACACACACACACACTCACACACACACATACAGCCCATTCTTCAGGCTCACAGCAGGAGCAGCAAGAGTGAAATTCCAGAAATCTCCAGGAAAAAGGGTGGAGAAGAGGAAGAAGGAGAGGCAGCCAGGAAGGCTGGAGGTGCAAGGACGGACAGACACACTCACTTACCCAGCACAGGCACACCTCAGAGGGACACCAGCAACAGGCACCAGCACCCCTGTACTCCTGTGGTGCTGGGTGCAATGCTCATGGTTTTTCTTTTTTTTTATTATTACGAAGGTAATAAAGCTTTCTGTGCTCATGGCAGATAATTTAGAAAGACATGATGCTCCATTTTTTGGATGAGCAGAAGAACTTATGAATGGGGGTGACCCGGGGGGAATAGAGGGAGAGCGAACTATGAGGAAACCGCAGAGAGGAAGCGAGGGAGACAAAAGTCAGTGGAGGGTCCCCCCCACACACACACACGCATACACACACGCATACACACACACACACACGAGGATGCAGTGAAGGGCAAGATGGCAGTTCACAAAGGCGCAGAGAAAGGGAGGTGGCAGAAAGACAAGCTCACACACAGGCAGAAGGTGTCCAGGGAGTCAGATGTGTGGACACCCCCGCCATGTGTACCCCAGGATCTCCGGCAGAGTAAGGACAAAATCCGAGGAACCTTGAGAGACAGCAGGAGGCATGCTCTCCCACAGACACACATGGCGCGGCCCGGCGTTTGCAGAGTGGGGTTTGAGAATAAATGAAAGTGGATGTGTGTGAGAACCCCCAGGGTGAGGCCAGAATGGTGACAAGAAAGATGCCCAGAGACAGAGGGGTTCAGAGACAGACCAGAGAAATGGTGACAGACTGAGAAAGGCAGAGTCCCTGAGAGGAACAGAGAGAGGGCCAGGCAGAGCCCAAGGGAAGAAGGGGTGGGCAAGAGTATGCAAGGTACACACACTTGTGCACAGCGCCCTGGGCTACAGACCGACCTGGGGGCTACTTCCGGGCCTATACCCAGGGGCCCCTCCTCTTGGGAAATGGAACCCATGGAGGCTTCTATTGTTTTCTCTGTATTTTCTAAACATCCTGTCATGAAGATGGAGCGTTACCTTTGCAATCGGGAAAAAAAACGCGTGCCTGGGAAGAAGAAAGAAGATAAAGAAACAAAAATGTCGCAGAGAGTGAATGGAGATGAAGTTACAGAGAACAAGTGAGGGAAGTTCATCAGATGCACACGCACACGCACACAATATGCACACATGCACATATATACACACAAAAACATACACACATACGCTTGCATACACATGCACACACACAATACACACATGCATACACACATACACACATGCATACACCTACATACACACATATACATACACATGTGTTTGCACACGGGGAAGGAGGAGCAGGGAGGCTGTGGGCAAGGAACAAGGAGGTGCCGGCAAAGTGGGGTAGGCCTGCAAGGTGCTGAACCCCAAACAGGCTGGCACCCACTCAGAAGGAGAGTGGGGTGCGTTTGGGACGACCTGCTGCTGTGTGCAGGCTTCCGAGGTTAGGTTGGGCTGCAGCCGGTTCCCCTTGAACCTACCTCGATCTGGGGGCAAGTCTGGGCTGACCTGGAGGCCGAGCAGGGAAATGCCTCCTAGAGGAAGGTCCCAGAGCCCAGGAGCACAAAGCGGGGCCCCTGGGGGAGGAGGAGGAGTTTGCCAGATGGGGAAGAGGGCACGGGGTAAACGGGGGCCCAGTCACCAGGCAGAGGACAAAGGCTGAACACAAGGACAAAGGCTTGGCGGAGCAGAAGATCCTGGTTTGAGACACAGAGACAGATAGTGGTAGAGACAGAGGACAGAGGAGGCAGGGGCCAGGTGGGGCCTGGGCGTGGGCACCTGGTAGACTTGGGATGGGCGCTGCTCTGGGTTTCTGATCCTGATGGGAGCGGAAGCAGAGGCTACAAGGAAGCCAGCAGGGTCCTTACAGAGAGCTGGGGTGGCCGTAGAGAGGGAGGTGGGATTGAGAGCTATCGGGGGTGTGGAGGGTGGAGGGGAGTTCAGGAGTCCTCATGATGGTTTGTGGATGGGGGAGGGGCAGGCCAGCCCTGGCCTGGGCAAGTGGGGTGAGGGTGGGAATCTCCAGCTCTGGGACCAGGGATCAGGTGTGATGAGAGGGTGGGTTTAGCTCTGTGGCCTCCTGGGGGGCATGGGGGGTGTGAGGATCCCTCAGGATGGAGTCCCAGGAGCAGTGAGACCACAGCTGGAGGCACCAGTGAGAGGACACGACCCCAGGATGGAGCCCCCCCAGGGCCCCCAGCAGGGTAGAGGCAGAGGGAGGGGAAAGAGACACACTCACAGACACACACAGACACACACACTCAGAGACACACAGACACACACACTCAGAGACACACAGACACACACATATTCAGGGACACACAGACACACATAGACACACACCAGAGACACACAGACACAGACACACTCAGACACACAGACACACATAGACACACACACTCAGACACACAGACACACACACTCAGAGGCACAGACACACATAGACACACAGAGACACACAGACACACATAGACACACACTCAGAGACAGACACACACTCAGAGACACACAGACACACATAGACACACATTCAGAGACACACAGACACACACTCAGAGACACACACACAGACATACACAGACACATTCAGAGACATATATAGACACACTCAGAGACACACACAGACACAGAGACACACACAGACACACATAGACACACTCAGACACACAGACACACTCAGAGACACACACAGACACACATAGACACACTCAGACACACAGACACACTCAGAGACACACACAGACACACATAGACACACAGAGACACACACACTCAGAGACACACAGACACACATAGACACACAGAGACACACAGACACACTCAGAGACACACAGACACACATAGACACACATTCAGAGACACAGACACACACTCAGAGACACACAGACACACAGACACACATTCAGAGACACAGACACACACTCAGAGACACACACAGACACACACAGACACACTCAGAGACATATATAGACACACTCAGACACACACAGACACACTCAGAGACACACACAGACACACATAGACACACTCAGACACACAGACACACTCAGAGACACAGGCACACATAGACACACTCAGAGACACACAGACACACAGATACACAGGCACACTTAAAGACACACACAGACACACAGACACATTCACAGACACACAGACACACACAGATACAGACATACACTCAGAGACACACACGACACACAGACACACACTCAGAGACACAGACACATGGACATACACACAGTCACAGACACACACACAGACACATAGAGACACACACACAGACACACACAGAAACAGACACACAGAGACACAGACCACAGAGACACATACTGCAGAACACACACAGGCACAGACACACTCCCAGAGACACACAGACACACACACACAGACACACAGATACTCAGAGACATACATAGAGACACACACATACACAGAGATACACACACAGACACACACAGAGATACACACTCGGAGACACACAGAAATACACACACACAGAGATACATACTCGGAGACACACAGAAATACACACACATACAGACACACACAGAGATACACACTCGAGACACACAGAAATACACGCATACTCACAGACACACAGAGATACACACTTGGAGACACACAGAAATACACACACACTCACGGACACAGACAGAGATACACACTCAGAGACACACCCTCACAAATACACACAGACAAAGATACACACTCAGAGACATACACAGAGACACAGACACACAGACACAGAGATACACACTCACAGACACACAAACACACATGCTCACAGACACACACAGAAATATGCACTCAGAGACACCACACAGACACACACAGATGCACAGGAGGCCAGAAGAAGGGGGAGAAGACAGAGCCTGAGAGAGGAGGAGGAGGAGGAGGGAGGGAAATACGTGGCATGAGCAGAGTTAGACATGGCACATCTGGAAAAATTGAGAAGGGAGGAGAGAGGCCAAGAGATGGAGAGAGAGGGAGAGAAGAGCAGGAGCCGAGAGAGACAGAGAGAGAGGTTGAGAGACTGAGAGAGACAGAGAGAGATGCTGAGAGCTGGAGAGGGAGAGACTAAGAGATGGAGAGAGACAGAAAGAGACTGACAGATGGAGAGAGACAGAGAGAGACTGAGAAGTGGAGAGAGACAGAGAGAGACACTAAGAGATGGAGAGAGACAGAGAGAGGCTGAGAGATGGAGAGAGACACTGAGAGATGGAGAGAGACAGAGGGAGGCTGAGAGATGGAGAGAGACACTGAGAGATGGAGAGAGACAGAGGGAGGCTGAGAGATGGAGATACTGAGAGATGGAGAGAGACAGAGGGAGGCTGAGAGATGGAGAGAGACACTGAGAGATGGAGAGAGACAGAGGGAGGCTGAGAGATGGAGATACTGAGAGATGGAGAGAGACAGAGGGAGGCTGAGAGATGGAGAGAGACACTGAGAGATGGAGAGAGACAGAGGGAAGCTGAGAGATGGAGAGAGACAGAAAGAGGGGGTGAGAGATGGGGAGAGAAAGAGAGGCTGAGAGATGGGGAGAGAAAGAGAGGCTGAGAGATGGGGAGAGAAAGAGAGGCTGAGAGATGGAGAGAGACAGAGACTGAGAGATGGAGAGAGACAGAGAGAGACACTGAGAGATGGAGAGAGACAGAGAGATGCTGAGACATGGAGAGAGACAGACAGAGAGGCTGAGAGACGGAGAGAGAGACACAGCCGGAGAAGAACGGGAGCGGGCAGTGAGTAGCAGGCACTAGGAACCTGCCCACCACCTCCCTTCCCTCCCTCCCAACCTCTGTCTCTCTGACAGCCAGGGCAGATTTCAGTAACGCCTTAGAGACAGAGAACAGGCTGGAGGCAGGGGAAGAGCCAGAGAAACACACACACACACGCACACGCACACACTCATACATGCGCGCACACACACACGTGCCCGGCCAGCACACAGGAGCGACTCAAGGGCTGCTGCCTGAAGGAGGGAGTAAATGCGGTGACTCACAGAATGAGCACAAGAGCAAGACCCCACAGAGAGCGGGGCAGGCGGGGGTTCTGGTGTGTTGTGTGTGTGCCTGTGTGTGTGTGTGTGTGTGTGTGTCTCACATGCTCAAAGAATGACAATGACCTCCAGGGCTAGAGCAGAGAGAAAGCAAAGAGTATAGTGTGGTGAGACAGACGGACGGACAGACAGACTGAGAGAGGGTGCTGGCTGGCACTGTGACACATACACAGGGCAAAGTATTTGATGCTCCAAAGGAGCAATGAAGCACCTAATGCTCCAGTGGGGGAAGGTGTGGCAGAAAGACAGTCAGACAGACACACACAGTGGGGAGGACACTGGGCGCGGGACACTCAGAAGAGGAGGGGGAAGACAGAGAGGGAGAGGAGGAGGGGCCGAGGGGCCAGGACACACGGCCCCTTCTCTCATCCCCCACGAGTCCCTCTCTACAGCCGCCTGGGGGGAAGCCGTTCCTGGGTACAGGGGACCCAGAGCTGAGTGACTCACGGCCTGGCCTGATGAACAGATGGACACCATCAGCACACAGTGGGGCAGGAGCACTCCTGGAGGCCCCTTCCCTCAGGAAGCCATGGTGGCAGGGGAGACACTAACTCTGCTTGGGGGTGGGAGGGACGGGGAGGGGAAGGCGGGAACAGTCCCCCAATCTGCAGGGGAGGTGACTTGCAGCCAGATGCCCGATCACCAGGGCAGGTTGAGAAAGGACACCTCACGCAGAGAAATGAGGGCTGCAAGGGCCAGGAGGGGTGAGAATGTGTGTGGGGGCGGGATGGTGTCTGAGATGACAGGCCATCTGGGTGGCTGGTGGCTGATGTGGGGGTGACAGAGAAGGGGTAAGGCTTGAGAGGCAATGGGGGTTGAGGCGTGCAAGGGTTTGACGCCCAGGCTAAGGCCTGGATGGCGCCCACTGGATGGAGGGAGCCCAGGAGGGGTTGAAGCAGCCAGGGACACATGGCCAGACGTGCTGGAGAGGCAGCCACAGGCTCCATGTGCACACTGGGAAGGGGAGGACGGAGCTAGGCATGGCCTCCCTGGGGACTGGGTGAACGAGGGGAAGGATTTCCACTGCATCCTGGCCAGACAGAGCTCAGAGATTAGATTGTTCATTCAGTTGAGCCCCTTCTACATGCCAGGCACTGTTCCAGGAGCTGGAGACGCAGCACTGGACGAGACAGACATGGGCCTGCCCTCATGGGGCTTACAGCATAGTTACAGAGATGATAGCGTGAGAGACTGAAAATAAGCCAAAAATCAATGTGTAAGAGGATGGCAGGGAGTGACCAGTGTTATGAGGATAAACAGCAGCGTAGGGGGAAAGAGAGTGACAGAGACGCATTCTAACAGTGTGGCCAGGTAGGACCTCTCTGGGGATGGGCACTTCAGGCAGCAGGAACGGCCTGTGTATCGAAGGTACGGCAAGGGCAGGGTAACTGCAGCACAAGGAGTGGCGGGGTCTGCGGGCTGCCGAGGAGGGCGCAGGCTAGAGCCAAAGGGCCTTCCCTGAAGGTCGGGTGAGGGCCTTGGATCCACTTCCGAAAGGTGGGACTCCTGGAGGGAAGCGGGGCTCTGGTGAGGACTGAGGAGCATATCAGGGCCCTGCCCGGCTCTGCCCAGCCCTGCCCCGTAGGAGTTTGTGGGTGCAGGGCTCAGGTACATCTCAAAAGTTCCAGACAAACTCAGTGGCAGGAAGGCCACCAGAGGGGCGAGGGTGGGAGCTCCATGGCACAGATGCAGGCCTGACGCACGCAGGAAGGGGAAGAAAGCTTCAGAAAGGCTCAGAGGGAGAGAGGGAGGGGCTGGAGAGCTCGGAGCAGCGAGGCAAGGCCCCCCACACCGCCAGGGGCTCCCATATGACGCACACACCAGGCCCACGCGGGGAGAGGGTCTCAGCTGTGCTCTGTGACGCAGGCCGTGCGCCAGGCAAGGCAGTGACAAGCAGACCCCGACAAAGCCCCCAAGAGGGGTCTCAGGGAAGAGGAGGGGGAGACGGACAGAGAGAGGGGAGTCGTGATGCCTCCAGAGCCCCCAGAGAGGGAAAGAAGGACACATGGATGGGATCACCCAGACAGACCCTTGCACTCAGGGAGCTCCCCCAGCTCATCTCTGCACCCAGGCAGGACTGGCGGGCAGCCCCACACACTGAGACAGACACACAGACAGCCCCCCACAGACAGCTGCCATGCTGCAGGTCTCCCTCCACAAGGGCAAAACCGGCCAGCCAGAAACCCACTCCAGGACACACAGACCACCACACACACCCCAACACAGAGAAACACACACACACAAATCAGATGCCAGGACTGACCAACAGCAGAATGCACACACACACACACACACACACATCCCTCGCGGACACAAAGACAGACAGACAGGCAGACCAGATACTCAGCGCCAACACTCAGAGACAGACAGACAGGCAGGCACAGGCCTGCAGCCCCTCCCTCAGACAGGCTGAAACACTCCGCTGCTGTGGAAAGAGTTGGGTGGAACAACAGGAGGCAGGAGGAAGGAGAGGGGGTCACTAGAAGAGAGAAGTCACAGCTGAGGAGGAGCGTATGAGCCTACGACCTGCAGCCCAGCGGACTCCACTGGCGTCTCCCCACCAGACCAGGGACCAGGGCCGCGAATCTGCCTCTGTATCCCTAAGTCTGCCCCCTGGGGGTGCTGGGTCCTGAGCATCTACCAAAGCCACGACCAAATTTGCCTGCTGTGAGCCAAGTGCAGGCCAGAGCACTGCACGGGCTGCTGCACTGCAGGAAGTGGCAAGTGACAGAGACTCCAAGGAGGGGACTAGAGCACACAGCCCAGGAGGGGACATGAACCCCAAGGCAAGGTGTTGGGGTGGAGAGGAAGTGATGGGGCGAGACCCACTGGGAGACCACATGGACAGGACGTGGGCGAGGAGGGAAAGGGGACCAGCCCAGGCTCTGAGCTGGGTGCCGCCAGGTAGTGAGCACATGAGGTAGGACACCCCAGGCTTTGGAGGAAGAGGGGTGGGTGAGTCCATTGTGAGCTGCCCATGGAATGTCCGGAAGGTTGTATGCAGGAAGGCCTGGAACTCAGGGGATGGAGGTGGGGTGGTCCCTACAAAGGGGGAGCTGAGGCCCAGAGTGGGGACAGTCACCAGGTGTGATGGGAAGGGAGAAGAGGACGAGGAACAACAGCATGTTAGAAGGCCAAGACTCGGAGAAGGAGTCCTCCGGAAGCAGGGCAGGCTCAGGGGACCAACATGTCTACAGTCAGATGTTGGAGAAGTCGAGGAAGAGGAGGGCAAAGTCATGTCCGCAGGGAGGTAGGCGAGGTGCTGGTGTCAGCTATGTGGGGGGTCCAGCACAAATCGCAGCTGGAGTGAGTGAGAAGGAGGTGCGGACAGGAAGACAGCTCAGGATGGGGAGGGGATGGATAGGGTGGGAGCTTGAAGCGGGTAAGGGGTTGCTCTGCAGCAGGAGAGATGGACCATGATGAGTGGACAGGTCTGGGCTCAGCTCGGAGATCCTGGCTAGAGACCCGATGTTGGCAGCTTATGTGTGGAGCAAAGGGAGTTGGCAGAAGGGAATGGGGGTGATGCCAGGGGCAGGAGGAGGCGGCCAGAGCTGGCATGGAAGCGGACAGGCCGGCACATGCCCAGGGTGAGAGCCAGCCTGCGCCCACCCCCAGAGACAGTGAGGGGAGGAAGGAGGGGTGGGAGAGCCAGAGAGAGAGACAGGGCTGGGCTCCCATGGAACAATCTCGATGAAGCCCCCAGGAGTGGGAGAGAAAGGGAGGAAGACAGAGGTTGGGGGAAGGAGAGCAAGCGGGGAGGTGGTGGGTGAGCGGGGAGGTGGTGGGCAATCGGGGAGACACACACACACACACTCCTACAGGGACGCACAGAATAGAAGCAGAATTCAATAACAACTTGGAGAGGGAGCGGAGCGGGAGAGAGCAGGCAGGGAGGGTGGGGGGGAGGGAGGTAGGCACACGCGGAGCCGGCTTAGGAGGTGTTCAATAACCGCTGATGGAGTGCAGGAACAAAGACAAGGGGCTCCCAGAGGGAAGCAGCAGCTGAGAAAGTGGCAAGATAGACAGACAGACAAAATGTCACGCATACACACAGTGAGAAACGCCCCGAGCCTTGAGGGGCGGGTGGGAGGGAGCCTGCCCTGGGACCCGGACGGTCTGTTTCTTGCTCAGGGTGGTGGAGCCACAGGTGCAGACACAGGTGAAATTCATCAAAGCTTTCCAGTTCAGATTTGTGCGTCTTACAATATGTAAGTGAGATCCCAATTCTTTAAAATGAGAGGAAGAGGATAAAAGGTGGAGGGAAAGATGAATGCATCAGACAGGGACACAGGAACACACACACACACACACACACACACACACACGTACCAATGATGCCCAGGGAAGAACAAAACCCGACCAAGTCAGAGGGAAAAAGGAAATAACATGGAACCTGACCAGGAGAGAAAGACCGACTCCTAGACCCCCACATGGAAAAGGAGAGGCCCCTGGGAGACCTGAAATGCAGGTAGGGGATTTACAGGGCAGGAAGGAAATCGCCTTGAACTAGAAGGGGGCAGAGGAGAGTGGCCAGGGGAATGGCCCAGCAGGGGTGATCTGCTGAGGTGGAGTGAGGCAGCACGAGGCCCCCTGACAAGGGAAGGAGCCAAGCAAGATGCGGAGCCCAGAACGGGCCTTGAAGGGTTTGGGGCCGGGTGATGGGTGAGGGGTCCAGGAGGCAGCTTTGTTCTCAGGTCTCAGTCCAGAACCCACAAGAGGGGAGAGATGGAGATGAAGGGGAGAAGAGAGAGGGTGGGCGCTGAAATGGCCCCACAGGAGGATGCGGGGGGGGCGGGTGAGAAGAGTGCAGGCCCAGGAAAGGGGTGGGGAGGTAGAAAAGGGCCCACAAATAACTCTTGGACAGACAGACAGATGGTTAGATGGATGGATGGACAGAGCACCCTCTCTTATCTGCAGAGCGAAAGCAAAGCCTCAGAGATGATGCAGAAAGAGACAAGGAGAGGTTTGGGGGAAGTGGAGAGAGAGACGGATCCGGGCAGGTGTGCAAGGGTCAAGATGGAGCCAGAGAGAGCAAAGGGGAGAGGAGATCTGTCTCTCTCTCTCTCTCCCCCTACACCACACACACACATCACACACCACACACACACCCTACACACCACAAACACCACACACATACACCACACACCACACACCACACACACACATCACACACCACACACACACCCTACACACCACAAACACCACACACACACCACACCACACACACACCACACCACACACACACACACACCTGTGTGCACAACTCACAGGAGCTGTTCTTCATGTGTGGACCGAAGGAAAATATAAAGGAAATGACCCAGGGTGGGAGTGAAGGATTAGGTACAGTGGCAGAGACGATGCCCTGACAGCTTGTCACATACTGGTTCACGTGCACAGACCTATGAGCTCACACACATACAGCCAGGGCAGATTTCAGAATGCCTTAGAGACTGGCGAGAACAGGTGGGAAGGAGGGAGAAATGGAGACACGCGCACACACACACACACAGGCCAGTACGCGGGAGAGATGAAGGGGTGTTGATTGAACTGAGGGACAAGTGCAAGGGACTCAGAATGAACACAAAAGCCAAGGCCTGCAGAAAGGGGGTGAGGCAGGGGCTGCTGTGACCCTACACACACACACACACACACACACACAGAGGTATGCACATTCTCTCTCTCACACACACACACAGAGGCAGGAGCAGCTGCTCCGAGATGAGTGTTTTGGAAAGAGCTGTGAAACTGAAAGAAACAACCCCCAGCCGATGGCAGCGACCCCCACACTGGAGCAAGGGGAGGCAGCTGCCGCCCATGCCGGAATCCCACCGACCTGCAGCCACGATGGGCAGGAGCCTCGGGGAACAATAAGGAGCCAGACCCGTTAGCTGCACATACACATGCGCACGCCTGGGAGGACCCTATGAGTGTGTGTGTAGGGGGAGCTTAGGAAACGAATGGGAGATGGAGTCATGGCCAAATCTGTTGGAAAGAGAACAAGAACACAGACACATTCATACACATTCACACGCACACACTCACACACACTCATACACACACTCACACACAAACACACACTTATGTACACACATACACATGCACTCACACGCACACTCAGGGACATAAACTCGCACACATATACACATATACACACTCACATACACACGTATACTCACACAGGCACATACACTCACATGTACACATATATATACACACATACATCCATATCCACATGTATACTCACAAGGCACATACACTCACATGCACACATATACACATATACACACACACATACACACGTATACTCAGGCACATACACTCACATGTACACATATACACATATACACACATACACACACATCCACATGTATACTCACAAGGCACGTACACTCACATGCACACATATACTCATATACACACTCACATACACACGTATACTCACATAGGCACATACACTCACATGCACACATATACTCATATACACACATACACACGTATACTCACATAGGCACATACACTCACATGCACACATATACACACACATACACACGTATACTCACACAGTCACATACACTCACATGCACACATATACACACAGACATACATACATCCACATACACACGTATACTCACACACGCACATACACTCACATGCACACTTACACACCCCACACACACATACACGACTTTTCAGCCACTTCCTAATGGGAACAACTAATTAGTGCCTGAATGGGTTAGGTTAAAACCAAGAGGCAAAGATAGAAACAAAGAGACAAAGACTCAGACAACAGAGAACAAAACAAAAGACAGAGCCAGAAAAAGAGATGCAGAAACAGAGCCAAAGACAGGAAAAGAGAGAAAAGGAGAAAGAGAACGACCCAGAGAGAGAAGTGCGCCCTGGCCACGGGGGCTGCCTCATGGGAACGGCTCAGTCAGGATTTTACGAAGGAGCAAGTGAATGAATGAAAGAAAGAAAGGAGGAGAGGCCTCAATGGGTGGGAGGGGCCTCAGCACAGCCGTCGCTGGATGCAGGCAACGGCAAGGGACCACAGGCCGCGGCCACGCCACACACATGCCATGCTGCACACACGCTACACCACATCCACACCACCCAAACCACACAATACACAACCATGCAACACACGCACCACACACCGCAGACCACCCTCACAACTGGACTGTGGTAGAGAAGGTGTGGTGATGGAGGGGACACACGAAGGGTGAGGAAGGGGGGACCCAGACCTGAGCATGCCACGTGCACATGCGTACACACACGCTCACTCATACACGGACACACACACACAAATGCAGGCAGCCCAGAGAAAAGACAAAATGCCAGCAAAACCCCAGAGAGGAGAGGGAAGGAGATGGAAGGCAAATACAGGAGAGACAGGTGCCAGCTGTGCACTTGTCACCCTCTCTTGGTGTCTGTCTATATGTTGGCCTGGCCCTCTCACTCCATCCCATACACACACACACACACACACACGCACACCCTGCTGGGCAGGAGCAGCTGCTGCATGGTGTTCCGGGAAGAACCAGGGAGAGAGGGAAAACAACCCCCACCCATGGCAGTGACCCCAACGCTGGAGCAAGGGGAGGCGGGCAGGCAAAGGGTCGGGAGCAGGGAGCATGGCCCACCCTGGAAAGCTCACAGCCTGCAGATCTGGGAGGGCAGGAGACCTGGGGAAAGATGAGGAACCAAGACCCCCGCTCCCTGGCAGACACGCGGACGCACAGACACAGGGACAGATGTTTGTTGCAGGAATGAATGAATGAATGAATGAATGAGGGGACTCCGGAGAAAGAGACAAACCTGTTATGGTGAAAGAGACGAACACAAGCCAGACACAGTGGCTCATGCCTGTGATCGCAGCACTTTAGGAGGCTGAGGTGGGTGGATCTCTTGAGCCCGGGAGTTCAATACCAGCCTGAGCAACATAGTGAGACCCTATTTCTATTTAAAAAGAAAATAGCCAGGAATGGTTGTGCACGCCTGCAGTCCCAGCTACTCAGGAGACTGAGGTGGGAGGATCACTTGAGCCCAGGAGGTCAAGGCTGCAGTAAGCCGTGATTGCACCACTGCATTCTGGCCTGGCAGACAGAGCAAGACCATGTGTCCAAACAAACAAACAAACAAATAAAAAACATAGACAGATGGACACAGAGATGAAGAGGGAGGATGTGGCACGCATGTGCGCACTCACACACACGCACACACACGCACACGCACGCACACACACGCACACACACGCACACATACATACACACAGACGCATTGTCTTGCTTTGATGCACTCACACAAGGACACACTGCAGGAGCAAAATGAAGACGACAGACACAGAGAGGGTAGAAAGCGGGAAGCATCCACAGCCTGCCCGGCACAGCATTCGCCCAGGCCTGGCAAGAGGAGGGACCCAGTGAATCTGTAGCCCAGGCACCATACTTTTGGGACCCCAAGAAAAATGTTTCAATTTCTTTTAAAATCAGAAGAAAAATGAACTTTTAACTCAAAGAAAATGTTTCAGTATGTCCTATTAATATATTCATGTTGATACCAATGCTATCGTAACATGTACTTTTTAATTTTCTTTTCTAAGGAAAGGGCAAATGTGCCTAGGCCCACAAAAGTCCAAACGGGACTCCAAGTGGGTGCCCAGCCTGTGACAAGACCAAGGCCAGGACAAATCTCACTGCAGGGAGTATCAGAGACAAGGGAACCCAGCAAAGGAGGTTATCAGGGGGGCTTCCCAGAGGACGTGGGATTTACAGGCTGAAGAAAGGAAAGATGTTGGCCAGGCGCGGTGGCTCATGCCTGTAATCCCAGCACTTTGGGAGGCTGAGGCTGGCGGATCACGAGGTCAAAAGATCAAGACCATCCTGGCCAACCAACAGGGTAAAACCCTGTCTCTATTAAAAATACAAAAATTAGCTGAGCGTAGTGGTGCACACCTGTAGTCCCAGCTACTTGGGAGGCTGAGGCAGGAGGACTGCTTGAACCCAGGAGGCGGAGGTTGCAATGAGCCAAGATTGCGCCATTGCACTCCAGCCTGGGCAGCAGAGTGAGACTGTCTCAAAAAAAAAAAAAAAAAAGAAAGAAAAAGAAAAAGAAAGGAAAGATGTCAGGCAGAGGCACCGTGAGCAACGCCTGCATGGTCGGGATCAGGATGCTGCTGGTCAGCCGGAGCCAGGCCAGAACGGCAGGTGAGGGAGACACAGGGCTCTGAGTGGGGCCAGAAGTGGGAAGAGGAAATGAAAGCCCAGAGCAGAGCGTGAGAGACAGCTGAGCCACCCAGGGCATGTGGCTCTGTGCTGGAGGTCCCCCTGCAGACACAGTGGGAGTGGACAGGTGAGTTGAGTTTTTGGAGGTTGCAGGTAAGATGTCCAGGGATGGTTGCTAGGGAAACCGTCCAGGAGGCAAGCCTTGAGGCTGAGGCTGGACCAGGATGGGGAGTAAGGAGAAGAACACCCCCACAGGCCAAGTCCAGAAGCCTCTGGGACAGGGGAAGTGAGGTGAGCGAGAGATTCATGCACAGACACACATGTACACAGATGCACACACGCACTGACACGGCAGCAAGAACGGGAGGGAGGGAGAAGGGGAAGTCAGGTGGGAGGTAGATGGACAGACACAAAGGCACAGAGATCTGGACACATGGACACAGGCACATGTGCCCACACACACAACCTGGGGGTGAAACAATCAAAGAAAGAGATGAGCATTTAATGAGACCACAGCAAGAGGCAGGCGAGAGGCAGAGGCTGACACACAGATGGACAGATGGACACGGCCCCAGGATCCCAGGAGACACGCTCCAAGGGCTTTGTGGGAAAAGGACCAGAAAGGGGAGGGCTGTGGGGAGTGAGAATCGGGATGGGCCTCACAGACAACAAACAGATGGACAAAAAGTTTCTGTCCCTACCGCTCCCTTCCCACCCCCATTTCCAGCCCCTCCGTCTCCATCCCCTTTTCCTGTCTGTCCTGTCTGAATCTCTGAGTCTCTGCTCATCTCTTTTTCTCTCTATGAACCACAGCGTTTCAGAGTCTCCGAGAGAAAAATGGGAAAAGAAGACAGAGATGATAGAAAATGCAGAGAAGAAACTCTGTGTGTGTGTGCATGTGTATGCGTGTGTGTGTGCGTGTCTGTGCATGTCTGTGCATGCGTGCACCCAGCGTGAAGTCTGGTCTGGAGAATGTAACTAGGGTGGGAGGAAGAGAGGGGAGGAGAGAAGCAGAGAATGAACAAAGAGACTTTCGCAGCTCATAGGACGAAGCCTGGGAGGCAACAGGAGCAGGGACACGCATATGCCACACACCCCTACACACACCACACACCACACACACCCTGCATGCACCCTGGAGACATGCCCCAGACTCCAGATGGGAGGGGCGGAGCAGGGGGTATGAAATGTGGTTGGTTGGTTTGTGTTTTCCTGTATTTTTCCTACTTTGCCAGAAAGAATATATATTATTTTTTGTCATGAGGGAAGCATTTTATTTTTCTCAAAAAGAAAAAAATGCATGCAGAATTAAGAGTAAAACCAACTGAAGGCAGAAAAGGAAGGCTGAGGGGACATGGAGCCCTGGGGTATCATTTCCCCTGGAGACACCTGGACACTACACAGGGCCGAAGGAGGGGACAGTGGGGCCAGGAGACTATGGCCCAGGCAGAGTGGATGACATCTCTTGCCTCTGCACTGCATCTCTGTGTGTCTATCTCTGTCTCCCTTACACACCGAGTACAGTACAAGCCAACTGGACACAGGCCCAGAGTGAGGAAGTCCCAACCAGAGAAGGAGCCAGAGACAGGATGGGGAGAGACAGAGCAACTTTCCCACCTGCCTTCCAAGTTACCCATGTGGCCAGGCCTGGGATCATCAGGGAGAACGTCACCCAGTCCCTCAAGTGCTTGTTCTAGTGGGCGGGCTGACAACCTCTGCGGATTCCAGGGCATCAGGGAGAGCTCCCAGGGCCAGTCTGTGGCCTCAGAGATGTGCTTTGCCGGATGAATAGGAGTTTGCCAGGTTGTAGAGCGGGAAGAAAGGGCATTCCAGCGGTGAAAACAGCCTGGGCAAAGGCATGGAGGTGTGGGAGGGCCTGGGAAGAGTCAGAGATGTGAAGAGGTGGATGGGGAGAAAAATCTGAGAGGCAGAAAGGGAGGGTGGGGACTAAAGAAAGAGAGACAGCATCCAGGCAAAGAGGAAAAGAGACAGAAATTAGCAACAGTGAGACAGAAAGACACATAGAGAAAGAAAAGGAAAATCAACCAGGCGCAGTGACTCACGCCTATAATCCCTACACTTTGGGAGCCCGAGGGGGCAGATCACCTGAGCCCAGGAGCTCAAGACCAGTCTGGGCAACTAGCAAGACCCTGTCTCTAAACACACACACACACACACACACACACACACACACACACACACACACAATTAGCCAGGGTATGAGGGCGCGCACCTGTGGTTCCAGCTACTCGGGAGGCTGAGGCAGGAGAATGGCTTGAGCCCAGGAGGTGGAGGTTGCAGTGAGCCACTGCACTCCAGCCTGGGGACAGAACAAGACTCCATCTCAAAAAAAGAGAGGGAGGGAGGGGAAAGGGAAATAAAAGAAAAGGAAAGAGAAAGAAAGGAAAAAGCAAGGAAGGTGGGGTGTGGGATTTTAAAAACCTACATATTAGGTACACCGTACGCTACTCGGATGACGAGTGTACTACAAAATTCACCCGTATGTAATTTATCCATGTAACCAAAAACCACTTGTAACCCCAAAAGCTATTGAAATTTTTAAAACTTAAAAAAGAAGAAACAGGAAATTGATGTAAGGCCAGAGAGGGCTGAAGAGGCACTGACAGACGAGAGAAGAAGACAGAGAAAGGCTCAGATGGACAAGGAAGAGAGAGGCCCCGCGCTGGCGGGTCCCGCCTATGCCGGCGCGGGGGGTTGGGGTTGGACCCTGCCACGCCGCGCATGCGCACTCCTGACCTGCCGCGGCAGCACGGGCGAGAGCTTTGTCCCCAGCGTGCTCG
The DNA here is from genome assembly GCF_007565055.1 of Rhinopithecus roxellana. Taxonomy (NCBI): domain Eukaryota; kingdom Metazoa; phylum Chordata; class Mammalia; order Primates; family Cercopithecidae; genus Rhinopithecus; species Rhinopithecus roxellana. The sequence continues at coordinate 18,440 of NW_022142439.1, forward strand.
CACGTGGCCCTGCGCCCCCGGGGCACACGTGGGTCCCGCCGGGAGTGGCCAGCGCTGCGGGTGGAAGTCCAAGCTCACACGGGTCCACATGGGCACGCATGCTGTCCCCACCCACATCCACGTGAATCCAGCTGCACACCTAGGTGCCCACACACCCCAGTAGCCCACAGGCTCGTCAACCCCGTGGATTTGTGTTCACACAGTACACACACAGCCAGAGCAAGCAGACTGGCTCACCTCATCCCGTTAATGCCCAAGCACACACATCTGGGACACATCTCCACGAGCCCAGGCTCACAGACCACCTAGACAGCTGCTCACACACAAACATCCAAACACCATGTCTGCGAACAAACAGAGCCCACGCACATACCCCCATGAACAGAAAGGCACACGCAACCAGGTACGCTCCCACCAGCAGAGAACACCTGCCACAACCTCACATCCAGATCTCTACTCCCGAGACACGCACACCCACACACACACACCCTTGTGATCTCCAGATGCCACCCTGACCCGGACACTATGATTTGTTGAAATTCATTTTTAATTAAGAGATGTTGCGGCCAGACTTGACTCCAGTGTACAGGTGTGTGATCTGATGTATATTTGTGTAAAATAAATGTGTTCGTATAGACGGTTGCAAATCAACCTTTAAGACTGCGTGCTTTGGTGGTGGGGAAGGCGGGAGGAGGGGAAGGGTCTTTGGGTGTTTCTTCAGCGTTTTCAGGACTTTTGTGGATCGATCTAGCACCCCTGCCCTGCACTCCTAGGAAACACGTGAAGAGCACACACAGTGGCATTCTCGTGGTGTATGTGTGATCTCCTCTAGGCAGGCCTGACAGCCCCACCCACTCCCCAGTGTCACTGCTACCATCCACCACGGACATTTGAGTCCTGAACGTGTCATGCTCGGGGAAGTCCTGTGATGTGCCTTGTCCTTCTCCCAGGTGCTCACCCCCAAACACAGGTGCAGATGTGCACAAACAGCCACATTCTGCCGTAGCTGTCTCCAGTCTCATCATGTCACCCCTGCCTTGGCCTGAAGCCCTCCAGCTACTAGTACCGCCCAAAGACCCCTCGAGGGGCAGTTTGTTCTCGCATATTCCGCCCCATCTCACTCTCCAGCACACAGTAGATGTTCAATAAACTGTTGATCAAATTCTGAGGTCTGCTTGTGTTTAATCAGACAATATGCAAAGTATTTACAACCAATTCTGGATACCCCCACCCCCCCATGTCTGGGCCTTGGAATTTGGGACCCCCAGGCCCGGCCCAGAGCCAGGGGTCCCCCAGGCCTCTGCATAGTCATCTGAAATCTACAAAACACTGTTTAAAAAAAAAAAAAAAAAGGACAGTATTAAGACACCTTACACAAAGGGCCTTAGGCAGTTGGAGAGGGATTTGAGAGCTCGCTGGGGTGAGTGAGCCCAGATTTGACTGGAATGGACGAGAGAAGACTTGGGTAATAAACATGTACGAAAGGAAAAGTTGAAATTTCATAGGCAGGCACTGCTTGACCTCCTTCCCCACTGGCAGGGCCTGGCTGGCTCAAGAACCCCTGGCAGTGGGAATGTTATTGCTATGATGAGGGGGCCATGGTGAAATGTACATGTTTGGGGGACGGAGCGGGGGGACATTTTTACATGTTAAATATGGACGCACATGGAGACACACACACATGCACACGCACACACACACACAGGGACCCTTGGCAAGATGCCACAAACTGTCAGCTGCCCCTTTACACTTGGGCACACTGAGGCCCAGGCAGAATCTACCACACACCCTAAGGCTGAACAGAGCCGGAGCCCAGTCTCCTGATGTCCCAGGGCTGGGCTCACCATGGATGTCCTGCCACAGGGCCTGGACTGGAGCTGAGCAGTTGCAGAGGCCATGGCCACATGTGGGGCAGACGCTGCAGCCCAGAGAGAAAGCAGGGGCTACCCAAGGTTACACAGCCAATCCTGGTGCATGGCAGTGGGTAACACGTCCTCTTTCACCCCCGCCTAGGCACTCTTTTCTCTCCTCATGAGTTAAAGGGTGCCGACTTGGGGAGGAGAACAAGGCCAGGAATTGAAATGCCACAGGACAAATTACGGGGAAGGAGGCCAGGACCAGGGCCTCCTGGACTCTTGGCTCTTCTATGTCTGTTTGATTGCCTCCAGAGCCCCGGGGCTCACTCCCTTTCATGGCCAGCTGGCTCTGAAGGTCAAAAATCACCCACAAGCTGATTGAAGCCTCTCTCTCCACACTTGCACCTTTCACTCCGATTCCCAGCTCAGCCCCACATCTGCCTCCATGCTGTTCCCGACAGCTGGGCTGAGCGGGCAGCGGCAGTGGGATCTGCCGTCTCGAATGCATCCTCAGACCCCTTGTCTCCTGGGCTGTCCCAGTCTTTCCATGATTCCTCCGACGAACTGTTGGTTCCTGAGGAAGACAGAGGGAGCACCAGGTTCCAAGCCCACCTCCACTCTGAACTGCTCCGTGGCCTTGGGCATGTCATATCCCCTCTCTCGACTGTCTCCCCATGGGTGAAATGGGGGCAAGGAAGTGATGATCTCGAAGGGTCCGTCAGTTCTAAGGAGGGCAGGGTTTGAGGGGGTACTCATCCCACCCACCCACCATCATCAGGTCAGGCGAGGCCTCGTGCTGCCCAGCCTGGGAGCAGTGGCAGAGGGTCTGTCTCGGCAGCCTCCACCTACAGGTGTTTCCAGAATGGATGGCAAGGGGCAGGGTGGCAGGCAGGCAGGGCCGGGGCCCATCGCTCCTCTTTGGAAAGGCTCTTTGGCCAGCTCTCGACATAGACCGGCAGTGGCACAGAAGTGGGGAAGGAATTCAGTGAGTGGAGCAGGCTGAGGCTGGAAAAGGGCACCCTCAGCCCCGGCCCCAGCCCTTCTCCCGGTTCTTCTTCCAGAGACCCACAGAGCTCCAGGAGGGAGTGCGGGGAGGAGAGTGTGGCTACAGCGGGAGCCGGACAGAGTCACTGTGCTGGTCTCGCACGCCTGCCGCCCTCTCGGGCCACCCTAGGTCCAGAAGCCCCTTCCATGTCACCAAAGAGGGAGGGGCCTCGCCCCTGACAATTCAGCCCCACAGAGAGAGGACCAACAGCAGGCAGGCAGAGTGGGGCAAGCCCCGAGATAGGGGCCACCCAGCCCAGAATCCAAGCCGAGAAGCCGGTCTGGGCCCGCCTGCACCTAGAGGTTCTCCCCGGGCTGGTACTGGGGCTCGGTGGACGTGAAGTAGTCCTCCAGGAAGGCCTGCAGGTACTCGAAGGTGGGCCGCTCCTCAGGCTCCTTCCGCCAGCACTGGCACATGAGGTCATGCAGGGACTCAGGACACTCCGGTGGGCAGGGCATCCGGTAGCCCCGCTCCACCTGGTCCAGCACCTCGCGGTTCACCATCCCTGTGGGCAGAGCAAGACATGGGGAGCCCAGCTCCAGTGAGGAAAGTGGGGTGGGGGAAGCTGATGGGGAGGACAGCGAGGGCTTCCTGCCTAGGACAGGTTGAGTGTGACCATAGGTAGGTCCTGTCCCCGAAGCTGAGAGCATGGACCATCGAGAGAGCCTAACATCAGATGCTCAACTTCTTTGTTGTAAGGATGGGGAAATAGGCCCAGCAGGAGTCATGACTTGCCCAAGGCTACCAGGGCAGAGGGGTTTGGGGACTAGAGACGAGCCATGAGGACCTTCTTACCAGGGTAGGGCACTCGTCCCTTTGTGGTGAGCTCAGTCAGCAGGATCCCAAAGGACCACACGTCCGACTTGATGGTGAAGCGGCCATAGAGGGCAGCTTCCGGAGCCGTCCACTTGATGGGAAATTTGGCACCTGCAGGAATGAGAAAGGTCGGGGCAGCTCTGACCTCCTGTCATGACCACTCTGGTAGATAAGCACCATGAGGAATGACAGATGAGGAAACAGCTTCGGAGTGGGACGTGACCTGTCCCAGGCCGAGCGCAGCATACCACACAGTCCCTGCTCACCTTGCCGGGCCGTGTACTCATTGTCTTCGATGAGCCGAGCCAGCCCGAAGTCGGCCACTTTGCACACTAGGTTCTCTCCTACCAGGATGTTGGCTGCACGAAGATCCCGGTGGACGTAGTTCATCCGCTCCACATACGCCATGCCTGAGGCGATCTGCAGGTGGAACCGCGGGAGCCCGGCTCAGGTGCCACCCATGCCCTCCCAGGGCCACATAGCACCCCGGGGCTGGAGAGCCAACTACCCCTTCCCCACCCTCCCCACACTTCTTCAGGCAAGTGAGGTCAGTTCACAGTAAATGCTGTTGGCATCGAAAGCAGGAGCAGTGCTCCGCAGGAATAGGGAGCACAGGACAGAGGGTAGAGGGCAAAGGTCAAAGGGAGGCACAAGATTAGATGCAGCCAGGAAAGCGAGGTGACCATGGAAAGAGTCCCCGGCGGACCCAGACACAGATGAGTGCCAGGTCCTGCCTGCTGCCCAAGTCTCCTCTCTGAGCCTCAGTTTTCTCATCCGTCCAGTGGGAATAACAGCCAATCCTCGTCACTCCTGGTCGTGATGAGGATTAAATGAAAAAAAAAAAATGCTTGTTGAGCACTGCCTGCAGCAAGCGTGAACACATGTCTGCTGAGCGCTACATGACCTTTATACAGACGACAACTGAGGCCTGAGGTCCCACAGTAAGTCAGTGACCCCTGATGCCCAGGTAAGGGCTTTCTGTTGCCCAGAATCACCACTCAGGGCACCTGTAAGCAGACCTGGTAAATACGTGCAGCAAGATCAATGAGTGTGGAGGCAATCAAGGTAGGCGTCTTGGAGGGGGCACTCAAGAGGCCAGAAATGGCTGCACCAGATGGGACTGGGTGCTTGAGGACCAAGGGTGTGGGGAGGCGGGAAGGGCTGACTCACCTGAGCAGCCATGTCCACCAGCTGAGGCAGCCGCAGGTACTTGCCCGTCTCCCCCTTGAGAAAGTCCAGCAAACTCCCTGGGCAGAGAGAGATCCAGCTCCAGCTCCTGCCCTGTCCCTCTGTCAGGATGCAGTGATTCCCAAAACCCGTCCTCCTAGGCGGCTGGCCTTGCTTTAACCAGCACAGCAAGGCCTCACTCAGTGCTTATCACTCAAAAGGCAAGCAGGACGGGAAACAACCAGAAGCCCACCTCCAGGTGAACAGGTAAACTGTACTAAGGCAGACAGCAGAGTCCTGCTCAGCGACAACAGGAACAAACTGCTGGGAGACACAACAGGGATGCATTTCAGGCCAAGCGTGGTGGCTCCTGCCTGCAATCCCAGCACTGTTGGAGGCCGAGGTGGGAAGATCACTTGAGCCCAGTAGTTTGAGACCAGCCTGAGCTACACAGTAAGACTCTGTCTGTATAAAAAATACCAAAAAAAAAAAAAAAAAGTAGCTGGGCAGGGTGGTGTGCACCTGTAGTTCCAGCTACTTGAGAGGCTGAGATGGGAAGATCAATTAAGCCTGGGAGGTCAAGGCTGCAGTGAGCTATGATCACACCACTGCACTCCAGCCTGGGCAACATAACGAGACCTCATCTCAAAAAATAAAAAATTAAAATTAAAAAAGTAAAAAAAGAATGCATCCCAGATGTAAAAGATTCCATGTAATAGATTCTAGAATAAACAAAACAAATCTATAATGACAGAAAGCAGATCAGTGGGTGCGTGGGTTTGGGGCTGGAGGGTACTGTCTGCAAAGGGCACGAGGAACTTTCTGGGTGATGGAGATGTTACATAACTTCATTATGGTTAGGGGTACACAGTAAATCCACTTGTTAAAACTCACTGAACTGAACACTTAAAAGGGGTATATTTTATCATATGTAAACTATACCTCCAAAAAGTGGAATTCTGAAAAATAACTAATTAGTTTAAAAATTACTATGGCTCACACCTGTAATCCCAACACTTTGGGAGGTGGAGGTGGGAGGATTGCTTGAGCCCGAGTTCGAGACCAGCCTGGGCAACACAGTGTCCCATCTCTACAAAAAATAAAAAATTAGCTGGGCCTGGTGACACACACCTGTGGTCCCAGCTACTTGGGGGGCTGAGATGGGAGGACTGCCTGAGCCTGGAAGGTTGAGGCTGAAGTGAGCTATGACTGTACCACTGCACTCTGGCCCAGGAGACACAGAATTTGTCTCTACTGCATTTCATCTTTGAAGATGCCCATTCTAGACATGAGGGGAAACGAGGCTCATGCCCCCTGCCCCTGCCCGGCCGCCCAGGCCTCACCCTTGCTCATGTACTCTGTGACGATGTAAATGGGCTCCTCCGAAACCACAGCATACAACTGCACCAGCTTCTCATGCCTCAGCTTCTTCATGACCTGGGCCTCCTGCAGGAAGGCCTCTGGAGACATCGTGCCAGGCTTCAGGGTTTTGATGGCCACTCTGGTAGTGCCGTTCCAGGTCCCTGTTGAGGAGGGATGCAGGCTGCCTCAGTGGAGCCCCTCAACTCCTACTGCACAGGGATCCAGGATCTGCTTGCCTGGGTGTTGGTGTCAGCTGTGGCCTCCACAGCCATGTGACAAACCCAGTCAAAGCCTGGGCCCTTTCTGAGCCTCAGTCTCCCCATCTGTACAATGGGTACAATAGCAGGGTGCTCCTCACGGGATTATTACTAGGATTAAATGCTCAAGAACCAGTAGTTGTTGTTGGGACTGTGATTTATTTTTTATTTATTTATTTATTTATTTTTTGAGACAGAGCCTTGCTCTGTCCCCCAGGCTGGAGTGCAGTGGCACGAACTCGGCTCACTGCAAGCTCTGCCTCCCAGCTTCACACCATTCTCCTGCCTCAGCCTCCCAAATGGCTGGGACTACAGGCGCCCGCCACCACGCCCGGCTAATTTTTTTGTATTTTTAGTAGAGATGGGGTTTCACGGTGTTAGCCAGGATGGTCTCAATCCGCCCGCCTTGGCCTCCCAAAGTGCTGGGATTACAGGCGTGAGCCACCGCGCTCAGCCTGGACTGTGATTATTAAGAATGTCCAGGCCGGGCGTGGTGGCTCACATCTGTAATCCCAGCACTTTAGGGAGCCGAGGCGTGTGGATCATTTGAGGTCAGGAGTTCAAGACCAGCCTGGCCAACATGGTGAAACCCTGTCTTCACTAAAAATACAAAAACTAGCCAGGCGGTAATGGTGTGTGCCTGTAATACTGGGTACTTGGGAGGCTGAGGTAGGAGAATGGCTTGAGCCCGGAAGGTGGAGGTTGCAGTGAGCCGAAATCACGCCACTGCACTCCAGCCTGGGTGGTAGAGTGAGATCCTGTCTAAAAAAAAAAAAAAAAAAAAAGTCCTTAAAAGCAGCTTATTAGCCTGACAGATAGGGGACCAAGGTTCCAACTCAACCAGTGTCACTCCTGGGTTGGTCATGTTCCCTCTGGCAGGACTTTGAACGTGCCTCATGTGTTAGCATGCAGTGTGTACTGGTGGAGGCCAGGGGTGACGTGGAGCTGGCCCAGGGACTGCTGAGGCTGCTGCCAGAACAAGAGGTCACCTCTGGAGCCCACCCATCCCAAAAAGTAAGACACTGTCCTAAGCATGAGGGTTTGGGGGTCAGGCTGGCCAGAGCCTGACTCACACCTCCGCCTCCTGCCAGCAGAGAGACCATGGGAGAGTCAGTTCCCCTCTCTAAGCCTCAGTTATCTCATCTGGAAAATGGGGATTCCATAGTGTCTACTGGTGGAGCTGTTTGAGGACTGAATGAGATTTTAACCACTGGGCCAGCCCCACCGTGAGGGCTCAGTAAGTAATGCGGTTATCGTTTCACTACTATCTGCTTTTCTAACTGGGGGCTCTGGGGGAAGCTGCATTCTAGACCAGCATGTTTAATCCAGGTTCTTGTCCCAGCAGGTCTCAAGGTTCCTTTGATGTGTGACCTTGGGCCCATTCCTCCCAGTCACTGGGCCTCTGTCTGAGGGTTAGGGCTCAGGCCCATCTCTGTGGCCCTCCTGGCTCAAGCCATCTGCATGTGGCATTTCATGAGTCGACCTGGAGCACCCAGGGAGGAAGTGAGGCCCTTCCCAGGGTCATCACCACTCACCCAAGCCAGAAATGAGTCTTGCAGCCACCAGAATGGCTGACGCTGTGCATTCACCCAGGTTTCGCTCAAGTCCTCACTTTGTGGCTGTGCTCACACCCTGGCTTCTCACCTCTCTCCCCTCTCACCAGCTCAAAGCCCACACCTCACCCTTCCAGATGGCCTGACCTCCAGCCTCCAGGCCTCTGTCCCTGCAGTGCCTTCCACCCAGGAGGCCTCTCTGCTCTCCTCCATCAGCACTCTGGAGGGTGGAAAGTGAAGGCAGTGGGACTGAGCGGAGATGCGGCTCAGATGAAACCACCTTGAAAACAGCACACCGTGATCCCCGCTAACACCATGGGCTTACGGGCTTACAACTGCTGTCCCTCCTCCACCCTGGCCTCTGGTCCCTCCGTGTGAGCAGAAAGCAACCAGTGGAAGAGGGGCCTGGGTTTTGTCAGGGCTGCACGGTGCTCATGCTTTGCTGTTTCTCCAGGGTTAGACAGGAAATCGCTAACAGGCTCAGCCCATGCCAGACCTAAGCTTCCCGCACCCCCTCCCATGAGCCAGGCTTCTCTCTCCATGGCTAACAGCTGGTGTGTGGACTTGCACTGGGTCAGGGCCTCCACAGCCTCCCATAGGTCCCACTGTCACCAGCCCCATTCATAGTCGGGAAGACTGAGGCTCCGAGTGAGGCCACCGGGCCCAGCCTACACAGCAGGTCTGTGCAATGCCCAGCCCTGTGCGGATCTTGGAATCAGTTGCTACGGTTTACACGGTCTGGGGCACAGCGCTTGGGGGGCCACATCCCAACTTGGTGCCAGCCACCGCTGGGGGGCTTCAGATTTACAACCGGGCCCCGTCGTCCAGCAGAGGCAGCTAAAGGCAAAGGGACCAACGGAGCCCAGAGCTGCCACACGGGGTGGGAGGTGGATGCCTCTCCCGAGCGCAGGGGCCAGGCCTTACCCATCCACACCTCGCCAAAGCAGCCCTGGCCCAGCTTGACCTCCAGCCGCAGCGACTCCCGAGGGATCTCCCAGGCATCCTTGGCCAGGCCCTGAGTCTGAGGCTTGGATGTGGGGCACACAGTGGTGAGGCGGTGGCAGAGGCCATCGGCATGTTCTGAGGAGGAGGCAAGAGGAGCAACTGGGGGGGCTTCCACCCTGGGGCCTCCCTGCCCCTCAGTGTGTGTCACCCTACATGCCAGATGCACGCAGATTTCAGGGGACACACAGGGCGCCCTCAAAGCCAGGCATCTACATCTGTGTGCACACAGTCCCACCCCCACACAGGCCCACGGTGCTTTATGCATCTGCTGAGTCAGTCATTCAGCAGATAGTAGGGGGTGCCAGGGACCCTGCAGGGAACAAGTCCAGGGAATCTACCCTCAGGAACTCGGAGTCCAGGGAGGAGCCCCAATTCCCTAATCACCTCCCAGGACCACAGACATGAATGTGACTGGAGAAGAGCTGTTCGCGCAACAGCAGGAGGGTCCTAGGAGGCGTCCTGGAGGAAGCAGCAACTGAGCTTGGATGTGCAGGAGGGTGAGGGGTTAAGTAGGGAAGAGCCCTCCAGGCAGGGACACAGCCACAGCAAAGGCTCTGAGGAAAGAATAGCTGCAGGGCTGAAGAAGCAGAGGCAAAAGGAGCTGCAGGGAGCAGGTGAGGAAGGGTGGCACCAGGCGGAGGTGGGGAGGCAGCTGGGATTAGACCACTCGGGGACTGGTGGGGGTCTTTATCCCAAGATTCCAAGACAGCCCCTGGAGAATTCTGATCTGAGGGAACAGGGTTCGGCATTAGCCACACAGCGGTGGCTGAAGAGACAAGAGAGCGGTAGGTGATCCCAGAGGAAGTCAGGAGGCCCCAGCAAGACCCCCATATCTCAGGTGGGCATCCTAGCTATGGAACTTGGAGGGTTGCTGGTTCTCTCTGGGCCTCAGTTTCCTCCTCTGTACAATGCGGGTGCTCCCAGGGCTGCTGGGGAGATTCCATGCAACCACATATAAAAGCTGAGAGGAGGAGACTTGGGGTGGGGAGTGGACCAACACCTGCGCACAGAGGCCACGCGTGCCACAGACACACAGGCACACAGGCACCCACAGGCCCCTGACACTGCAGTCAGCTCCGGACGCCCAGGTGGGTGGGCTACAGCACTGAGCCCACGCTGGAGCCCTCACCCAGTACACAAGCCCTGCGAGCTCCCTCTGCCGCTCTCTCCGTCTTTGCTGCAATCGATCTGGCCGCCCCCTCCTCCTCTCCCAGCAACCGGTTCAGACCGGTCCTAGGGCTACATAGACAAATGACACCAGCCTCTGTCCCCTCCCTTCCAGTTTACTCCTGGGCTCCTCAGGGCAGCCCCCTCCATACCAGCCAGCTGCAGAGCAGGAGCAGGGAGAGACGGGAACTGAGAGGAGGGGTCGGGGGAAAGAAGAGGAAGAAGAAGGAGACGGAGGAAAGTAGGAAAAAGGGAGGAGAGAGGAAGGGAAGGGGGAGGGCGAAAGTGGGGAGGTGAGCAGGAAACCTGGCATCACAGGATAACAGAAGACCCCAACCTTCTAGGCTCCAAAGCCCCTCCCCAGGGTCTGTAACTGAGGCTCTGCCCGCCCTCCCTCCGAGGCTGGCTCACTGGAGTAGTAGGCCACCAGTTGCTGCAGGCTGTTGAACTGGGTGCGGGAGGTGATGTAGAAGCCGCCGCTGTCCAGCTTGCGGATCTTGTAGTGCTTCACGTTGAGGCCCTTGGCGTTGTCGAAGTCGGACACTGAGAGGCAGTAGGCACCTGCGGGGCACAGAGGGGAGCCGTGACCACCACGCCCTCTCCCCCGCAGGCCGCAGCACTCAGCGCTGCTCTGGACACCATTCTGTGCCTGCCTGACATTGGAGGGAAGGGAGGCCCAGGTGGGGCCCCCGGCCCACCCTGTCTCTCAACAGCCAGCCCCGGGGCAGCCACAGAGGCAGGGCCAAGGGACCCAAGAGACATTTGATTGGAACGTCCTGCCACGCACCCTTGGCCCCAGCAAGACCCCCATATCTCAGGTGGGCATCCTAGCTATGGAACTTGGAGGGGTTGCTGGCTCTCTCTGGGCCTCAGTTTCCTCCTCTGCACAATGCGGGTGCTCCCAGGGCTGCTGGAGAGATTCCATGCAACCACATATAAAAGGGCCAGGCACACAGTAGGCACTCAATAACTGTTTGCTGGGAGCCTGTGAGTGGCTCCCTGTTGCTGTGTGGCGCTGGCCTAACTGCTTTCCCTCTCTGGGTCAGCTCACGGAGGCACTGTCCGTGTCCCCTCAACCTCCTTTCTGAAGACAGGCCCAGGCTCAGGCGGGAGGGAGTGGTTGGCAGAGGCTGGCCGTCGTGGGCAGGAGACCACTGGCTGGGTGTGGCCTGAAGGCTGCCTGGGTCAAGCAGGGCCAGCCCTGGTGCCTCCCCTCTTTCTCTTGAGCCTAGAAAAGCTTTCGGCCGGAAAAGTTTCCTCCCATCCAGCAGGCCCAGGTAGGACCAGAGGCCACAAGACGCCCTAAATGGCATCAGGGAACAAGGCTGAGCCCTGGAGGCAAGGGCAGAGGCTCCAGCGGCCAGGAACGGCCTTCCCAGGAGCCTGGCCAGGCAGTACACAGGCATGGGGGAAGCCCAGCCCTCCTAGCCCACAGACCTCCCCTTTGCAATCTTCAGGAAGAGGTTACAATCCCAGCTTACAGAAGAAATGAGGTCCAGAGAGGGAAGTGGCCAGCCTGGGGTCACCCGGCAAGCCAGAGACAGGGCTGGGGCTCAAACTCACACCAGAGGACTCAAAGCCTGCCTTGGGCAACCGTGATTTTCTACTGACGGCCTGGCTGGTGCATGTGGAAGCCACAGGCCTGAGGCTGAAGCCAACCCTGGCCATATGTGCATACACATACAGGCATGCCCATGCCCAGTGGCCACATGCTTATACAGGTACACGCTCCCCAGGCCCTCGGGCACCAGACAAACCACAACAGTCCATTCCCACACAGCGACACACAGACAATTCCACCCCACATGTACACACACGCACACGCCCAGACGTACACACAGCGTGCACACCCGCACATGGCCGCACGACAGTGTGTAAATGCACGGCTCGACATGGATGCTCTGCTCCCCATCTCCCGCTGAGCCCCAGGCCCACAGGAAGCAGCCCAGCTTGGTTGCCATGGTGATGGGCGCCTGCAACCCACTTTCAGAGGGGCTGGAGAGAAAGGGGATGGTCTTCATTTTCTGGCTCAGGGGAGGGACATGAGAGGGTCAAGGACCAGGACTGCGGTTGGGGGAGGGCAAAGCCAGCCTCCAGAATCCAGTGCAGCCCAGGGACCCCTGGGGAAGGGGAAGAAGCGGGGCTCTCTGTAGCAGCACCTACCCTGGGAACAAGCCTGTTACTGTGTGACACAGAAAAACCTCCAGACAACCTATGCCCATCTTTCATTTGAGAAAACTGAGGCCAGAGAGGCTAAGCCTCATCTTTCTCTGGACATCTGGCCACCGCGGGTTACTCAGCGTTCCTCAAATGCACCTCCCTGACTTTGATCCTCCTGTTACCCTCCACCTGGAAGGCTCTTCCCTCCCTACTCCACACACCAAACTCCTGCTCATTCCGCAACACCCAGCTCAAACCACTCACAGAAGACTCAGTATCCACTGGCCAGCAAGAGTGCTCGTACCTTTTGTGGTCTCACTTTCTCGCACGAGGAAGGTCCCTCTCGGGTTCTCCGCGTTGAGCAGTAACCGCTCTGACTCCCGTCTGGTGATCTTGCCAAAATACCACCTGGGAGTGGGAGGACGGAGGATGTTGCGACTGTCCGGGCTTCTGCCCACTCACAGCACTTGTCCCTGGATATGGCTGGGGCGCTGGGCAGCCAGACCACCCACCCCAGCCCAGGAGAGGTGCTCTGCACTGGCAGTGGCCAGGGACGACGGGTAGAGGCAGCCAGAGGACAGTACTCACTCCTCGGCCTGGATGGAGTCGGAGGGTGCCACGTAGTTGCTGGGGATGTAGCCTGTCTGTCCCGTGCTGAGCGAGTGGTCCAGCCACCAGTCCTCCCTCTCTGAGCAGGGACAGAAGGAGGGAGGAAAGGAGAAGGGAGCCGTCAGCCACAATCCCAAGCGCCCACCATCCTCCTAGGTGCTTTGCTCAGGGCTCTAGTGGCTGAGGGAGGCCCAGGGAGGTGGTGGGGCCAGCATGAGTCCCCCGCGCATGCCAGATCCAGCTGGCCTGGAACTCCTCCCCTCCCTGGCCCAGACGCCTTTTTGCCGAAGCTGGATCAGATGGACTTTGTCTAGGACCAGGGCAGGACTGGCCTTAGTCTCTGAGGCTCCAAATCCATAGGGAGGAGTCCCGGGACAGGAAGAAAGTCGCTTTCCTTTCAGATGTACCAGACATCTCAAGATGAGGAGAGCTGCCTTGGGAGGGAGGGAGGGAGCCCCCTGTCTCTGCGGGCAAGCAAGGTTGTAATAGAAGAGAGTCCTGCCTGAGAGAAAGTCAAGTGAGACCTGCAAAGTGTCCCCATGCTCTGAGATTCGGAGGCCTGCTCCTGGGAGCTGGTGAGACCTGGTTGGAGGCAAGCAGGGGTCCTTCTGGGACCCAGTGACCATCCAGGCCCCAACCCTGCAAACTAGAGCAAGGCTTGCCTCTGTCCCAAATCACGGGTCACACCTAAAGGGGCTCCTCAGTTGAAACTACAGGACCCCCTCCTCCAGCCTACCCATCTGCAGGGGGAAACTGAGGCCAGAGGGGCTGGACTTGCCCAAAGTCACACAGTGAGCCCTGTCAGAGGGGGTGAGGTGGCAGAGCCCCGATGCCCAGGGCACTTCTATTGCGAAAGTGAGGAAAAAGGCAGGGGGCGGGTGATGGGGATGGGCAGGAGGAGTCCCGGCGTGGTCGGGTCCCCTGGGCCTGGTGGGAGCGGGGAGGGGCCGGAAGTACCTTTGCAGCCATCTGAATGTGAACCAGGTCTGGCTGGAGCGGGGGTCCAGAGACACAGAGGGAGGGAGTGAGAGAGCGAGAGCCCAACAGGAGAGAAGAGGCAGAGATGGGGGGGGTGAGAGGCGGAGAGTGGCAGAAAGAGCAGGGGAAGAGCGGAGAGCCAGGCGGTGCTGGGGACAGGGGACGAGGGGGCAGCCACAGAGGCCTCACATCCAAAGCAACCAAGGGGACAGGGACAGGGTCCACAGGGAGTGAGGAGAGGTCAATGGGCAGGGAGACCTGGGAACTAGGGTCCAACCCCTCTCTCATTCCCACTGTACAGCTGGGAAGACTGAGGCCAGAGAAGCAAAGGCCTCTTTGCTCAAGGTCACACAGCCAGGCCGGGGTTCCTGACTCCCAGATAGAAGGAGCGCCACCTACAGGGTGCAACAGGGCTTGACAGCTTGCTGGGCTCTTCTCAATCCAAGGCCACTTTTGCACTTCACCATGACCCTGAGAAGACACGCTGCAGGCAGGGTGGCCCTGACCCACCACCAGGGCCCAGAGAGAGAAAGGCCCTTGCCTACAGTCACACAATCTGAACTTGAACCTGGATCCCTGGCTCCCAGTTCTTCTGAGCTGCCCCTGGCCATATTCTTCAGCCCATATAGAAGATGGAGAAGTTGAGGCCAGGAGGGAGCAGAGCTTGGGGAGCTCTCCAGGGAGCTGTCGGAGGACAGGTGAGCACCTGAGACCCTGGGGTTCTGCCAGATGGCTCGAAGTGAGCCAGAGGGTGTGGTGTCCCCTCCTGATGGAGTGAGGCGAGGGCATGTGACTGGGGCTGTGTGGCCTGTCTCAGCTCTGTGATGGCTGGACACACTCAGGCAGGGAGGCAAGCTATGTGGGGTCACTGGAGGGAGGACCCTGGAGTAAGGGGGCAAGACCCACCTCAAGGAAAGAAGCCTTTGGATGTCCCAAATCCCCACCCACCTCCTTGTCGTATACCCACCCAGAGTGTCCACACTTGTCTCTCCCACTGACCCTCAAGGCCACCCTGCAAGGGAGGAAGGCAGGGCCCCCA
>NW_022142440.1:0-11150 GCF_007565055.1 Rhinopithecus roxellana
TCCCTATATCTATGCTTCGTCTTATGTCTATATTTTTTACCTATATGTATTATATCTATTATGTCTATATTTTACCTATATCTCATATGTCTATATTTTTACAAATATCTTTATATCTATGTCTATATATTATATCTTTATCATATATTTATCATGTCTATATTTAAACTATATCTATTATATCTATTATGTCTATATTTCATACCTATATCTATTATATCCACTATATTTATATTTTATACCTATATCTATTATATGTATATTTGATACCCATATCCATTATATCTATTGTATCTATATTTTATACCTATATCTATATATCTATATTTTATACCTGTATCTGTTATACCTATTATGTCTACGTTTTATACCTATGTCTATTATACGTATTGTGTCTATATTTTATACCTATTTCTATTATATCTATTATGTTTGTATTTTATACCTGTATCTATCATATCTATTACGTCTGTATTTTACACCTATATATATCATATCTATGATGTCTATATTTTATATCTATATCTATTATATCTATTTTGTCTGTATTTCATACCTATATCTATTATATCTATTATGTCTATATTTTATACCAATATCTATTATATCTATTATGTTTATATTTTATACCTATATCTATAATGTCTATTACGTCTATATTTTATAACTATATCTATAATATCTATTATGTCTCTCTTTTATACCTATATCTATTATGTCTATATTTTACCTATATCTATTATATCTATTATTTGTATATTTTATACCTATATCTATTATATCTATTATGTCTATATTTTATACCGATATCTATTATATCTATTATGTCTAAATATTATACCTATATATATTAGTCTATATTTTATACCTATATCTATTATAACTATTGTGTCTATATTTTATAACTGTATATTATGTCTATATTTTACACCTATATCTATTTTATCTATTATGTCTACATTTCATAACTATATATTATGTCTATCTTTTATACCTATATCCATTATATGTATTATGTCTGTATTTTATATCTGTATCTATTATGTTTGTATTTTACACCTATATCTATTACATCTATTATGTGTAAATTTTACTTATATCTATTATATCTTTATGTCTATATTTTATACCTATATCTATTATGTCTATATATTATACCTGTATCTATTATATCTATTATGTCTACATTTTATACCTATATCTATTATACCTCTTATGTCTATATTTTATAACTATATCTCTTATATCTATTGTCTATATTTTATACCTATATCTATTATAACTATTATGTCTATATATTTAACTATATCTCTTATATCTATAATGTCTATATTTTATACCTATATCTATTACGTCTATATTTATAACTATATCTATTATATCTCTTATGTCTCTATTTTATACCTATATCTATTATGTCTCTATTTTATACCTATATCTATTATTTCTATATTTATACCTATATCTATTATATCTATTATGTCTACATTTTATACCTATATATATATATCTATTATGTCTATATTTAATACCTATATCTATTATATCTATTTTGTCTAAATTTGTACCTATATCTATTATGTCTATATTTTATACCCATATCTATTATAACTATTATGTCTATATTTTATAACTATATCTGTTATAGCTATAATGTCTATATTTTATACCTATATCTATTATACCTATTTTGTCTATATTTTATACCTCTATCTATCTATTATGTCTATATTTCATACCGATTTCTATCATATCTATTATGTCTATATTTTATACCTATATCTTTTATATCTATGTCTATATTTCATACCTTATATATCATATCTATTTTGTCTATTATTTTATACCTATATCTATTATATCTATTATGTCTGTATTTCATAACTACATCTATTATATCTATTATGTCTCTTTTTATACCTATATCTATTATTTCTATATTTTATACCTATATCTATTATATCTATTATGTTTGTATTTTATACCTATATCTATTATATCTATTATGTCTATATTTTACACCTATATCTATTATATATATTATGTCTATATTTTATGCCTGTATCTACTACATCTATTATATCTATATTTTATACTTATATTATAACCATATTTTATACCTATATCCATTATATCTGTATTATTTACCTATATCTATTATATCTATTATATATATATTTGATAATTATATCTATTATATCTATACTTTTTACCTATATCTATTAATCTATTGTCTGTATTTTATACCTGTATCTATTATATCTATTTTTTATACCTATATCTATTATATCTATTATATCTATATTTTCTATATCTATAATATCTATTACGTCTAAATTTTATAACTATATCTATTATTTCTATTATTTCTCTATTTTATACTTATATCTATTATGTCTATATTTTATACCTATATCTATTATATCTAATATGTGTATATTTTATATCTATATCTATTATATCTATTATGTCTATATTTTATACCTGTATCTATTATGTCTATCTATATATTTTTTCCTATATATACTATATCTATTATGTCTATATTTTATACCTATATATATTAAGTCTATATTTTATACCTATATTTATTATATGTATTAGGTCTATATTTCATACCAATATCTATTATAACTATTATGTCTAAATATGTTACCTATATCGATTATGTCTATATTTTATACCTATATCTATTACAAGTAGTATGTCTATATTTTATACCTATATCTATTATGTCTATATTTTATACCTATATTTCTGTTATCTATATTTCATTCCTATATCTATTATATCTATTATATTTATATTTTATTATTATGTCTATTATATCTATATGCCTATATCAATTATATCTATGGCTGTATTTTACACCTATATCTATTATATCATTTATGTTTATATATTATACCGATATTTATTATATCTATTATCTCTTTATTTTATATCCTTATCTATTATATCTATTATGTCTATAAATTATACCTATAGCTATTACATCCACTATATCTATATTTTATACCTATATCTATTATATGTATATTTGATGCCCATATCCAATATATCTATTATATCTATATTTTATATCCCTATCTATTATATCTTTTATGTCTATATTTTGTACCTATATCTATATATCTATTATGTCTGTATTTCATACCTATATCCATTATATCTATTATGTCTACACTTTATACCTGTAACTATTGTGTCTATATTTTCTACCTATATCTATTATATCTATAATGGCTATATTTTATACCTATATCTATTATATCTATTATGTCTATATTTCATACCTGTATCTATTATAACTGTTATGTCTATATTTTATAGGTATATCTATTATGTCTATATTTTACACCTATATCTATTTGTCCGTATTTTATACCTATATCTATTATGTCTTTATTTTATACCTATATCTATTATATCTATTATGTCTATATTTTATAACTGTATCTATTATATCTATTATGTCTATATTTTATACCTATATGTATAATGTCTATATTTTGTACGTGTATCTATTATATCTATTATGTCTGTATTTTATACCTATATCTATTATGTCTATATTTTATACCTATATCTATTACGTCTATATTTTATAACTATATGTATTATATCTCTTATGTCTCTATTTTATACCTATATCTATTTGTCTCTATTTTATACCTATATCTATTATTTCTATATTTTATACCTATATCTATTATATCTATTATGTCTACATTCTATACCTATATCTATTATATCTATTATGTCTATATTTTATACCTATATCTATTATATCTATTATGTCTAAATTTTGTACCTATATCTATTATGTCTATATTTTATACCCATATCTATTATAACTATTATGTCTATATTTTATAACTATATCTGTTATAGCTATAATGTCTATATTTTATACCTATATCTATTATATCTATTTTGTCTATATTTTATACCTATATCTATCTATTATGTCTATATTTCATACCGATTTCTATCATATCTATTATGTCTATATTTTATACCTATATCTTTTATATCTATTATGTCTATATTTCATACCTATATGTATCATATCTATTTTGTCTATTATTTTATACCTATATCTATTATATCTATTATGTCTGTATTTCATAACTACATCTATTATATCTATTATGTCTCTATTTTATACCTATATCTATTATTTCTATATTTTATACCTATATCTATTATATCTATTATGTTTGTATTTTATACCTATATCTATTATATCTATTATGTCTATATTTTACACCTATATCTATTATATATTATGTCTATATTTTATGCCTGTATCTACTACATCTATTATCTATATTTTATACTTATATCTATTATAACCATATTTTATAACTATATCCATTATATCTGTATTATTTACCTATATCTATTATATCTATTATATTTATATTTGATAATTATATCTATTATATCTATACTTTTTACCTATACCTATTATATCTATTGTCTGTATTTTATACCTGTATCTATTATATCTATTTTTTATACCTATATCTATTATATCTATTATATCTATATTTTATACCTATATCTATATATCTATTACGTCTAAATTTTATAACTATATCTATTATTTCTATTATGTCTCTATTTTATACTTATATCTATTATGTCTATATTTTATACCTATATCTATTATATCTAATATGTGTATATTTTATATCTATATCTATTATATCTATTATGTCTATATTTTATACCTGTATCTATTTTGTCTATCTATATTTTTTCCTATATATACTATATCTATTATGTCTATATTTTATACCTATATATATTAAGTCTATATTTTATACCTATATTTATTATATGTATTAGGTCTATATTTTATACCAATATCTATTATATCTATTATGTCTAAATATGTTACCTATATCGATTATGTCTATATTTTATACCTATATCTATTACAAGTATTATGTCTATTATATCTATGTGTACCCTTCATACCTATATCTATTATATTTATTCTGTCTACATTTTATACCTATATGTATTATATCTATTATATCAATATTTTATACCTATATCGATTATATCTATTATTTCTATGTTTTATACCTACATCTATTATATCTGTTGTGTACATTTTATACCTACATATATTATATTTATTATGTCTGTAATTTATCCCTATATCTATTATATCTATATTTTATACCTATATCTATTATAACTGTATATTATACCTAAATCTAGAATATGTATTATGTCTACATTTTATACCTATATCGATAATATCTATATTTTATCTATATCTGTTATATTTATTATGTCTATATTTTATACCTATATCTATTATATCTATTATGTATATATTATATACCTATATCTATTATGTCTATATTTTTATACCTATATCTATTACATCTATTGTGCCTATATTTTATACTACTATTATATCTTTTATATCTATATTTTATACCTATATCTATTATGTCTATATTTTATACCTATATCTATTATATCTATTATGTCTATATTTTATACCTGTATTTATCATATGTATTATGTCTATATTTTATACCCATATATATCATAACTATTGTGTCTATGTTTTATACCTATATCTATCATATCCCTAATGTCTATATTTTATACCTTTATCTATTATAACTATAATTTATAGCTATATATATCTATATTTTATACCTATATCTATTATGTCTATTATGCCTATATTTTATACCTATATTTATTATGTCTATTTTTATACTTATATCTGTTATATCTATTATATCTATATTTCATACCTATATGTATTATATGTTTTATTACTATATTTTATACCTATATCTATTATATCTATTATGTCTATATTTTATACCTATATCTATTATATCTATTACGTGTATATACTATATCTTATCTATCATATCTATTATGTCTATATTTTAAAGCTATATCTATTAAATCTATTATATCTGTATTTTATACCTATATCTATTATAACTATATTTTATACCTATATATATTATATCTATATTTCATACCTCTATCTATGATAACTATTATATTTTTATTTTATAATTTTATCTATTATGTCTTTATTTTATATATGTATCTATTATATCTATTATATCTATGTTTCATACCAATATCTATTGTATCTATATTTTTTACGGATATCTATTATATCTGTTGTATCTATATTTTATACCTATATCTATTATATCTATTATGTCTATATTTTATACCTATATCTATTAATGTATTATGTCTATATGTTATACCTATATCTATTATAATATTATGTCCATACATCATACCTATATCTGTTATGTCTATATTTTATACCTGTATCGATTATATGTATTATGTTTATATTTTATACCTATATCTATTATATCTATTACGTCTATATTTTACAGCCATCTCCATTATATCTACTATGTTTATATTTTATACCTATATCTACTATATCTATGTCTATATTTTCTACCTATTTCTATTATATCTATTATGTGTATATTTTATACCTATATCTATAATGCCTGTATTTTACACCTTTATCTATTATATCTATTATTTCTATATTTTATACCTATATCTATTATATCTATTATGTCTATATTTTATACCGATATCTTTTGTATCTATTATGTGTATATCTTATACATATATCTAGTATATCTATTATGTCTCTATTTCATACCTTTACCTATTATATCTATTATGTCTATATTTTATATCTATATCTATTATATCTATTATGTCTATATCTTATACATATATCTATTATATCTATTACGTCTATATCTTATACATATATCCATTATATCTATTGTGTATATTTTATACCTATATCGATTATGTCTATATTTCATACCTATATTTTTAAACCAGTTATGTCTATATTTTATACCTATATCTATTATATCTATTATGTCTATATTTCATACCGATATCTATTATGTCTATATTTTATACCTATATCTATTAAATCTATTATGGCTATATTTTATATCTATATCTATTATGTCTATATTTTTACCTATATCTATTATATCTATTATGTCTATATTTTATCCTTATATCTATTATATCTATTATGTCTATATTTTTTAACTATATCTTTTATATCTCTGTTGTCTATATTTTATACTTATTTCAATTATGTCTACATTTATTCCTATATCAATTATATCAATTATGTCTGTATTTTATACCTATATCTATTACATCTATTATGTCTATATTTTATACTGTATCTATTATATCGAATATGTCTGTATCTTATACATATATCTATTATATCCATTATGTCTATATTTTATACCTATATCTATTATATCGATAATGTCTATATCTTACACATATCTATTATATCTATTATGTCTATATTTTATACCTATATCTATTACATCTACTATGTCTATATTTTACTCCTATGTCTATTATATCTATTAGGTCTATATTTTATACCCATCTCTATTATATCTATTACGTTTATATTTTATACCTATATCTACTATATCTATGTCTATATTTTATACCTATATCTATTTTGTCTATATTTTACACCCATATCTATATTATATATTATGTCTATATTTTATACCTATATCTATTATGTCTATGTTTTATACCTATATCTATTATATCTATTAGTCTATAATTTTTACCTCTGTCTATTATATCTACTCTGTCTATATTTTATAGCTTTATCTATTATGTCTATTATGTCTTTATTTTAAACCTATACCTATTATATCTATTATGTCTATATATCATACCTATATCTATTATAACCATTATGTCTGTACATTGTACCTATATATATTATGTCAATATTTGATACCTATATCTATAATAATTATTATGTCATATTTGATACCTATTTCTATTATATCTATTATGTCTATATTTAATACCTATATCTTTTATTTCTATATTTTATACCTATATCTATTATATCTATTATGTCTATATTTTATACCTATATCTATGATATGCATTATGTCTACATTTTATACCTATATCTATTATATCTAGTATGTCTATATGTTATACCTATATCTATGATATGCATTATGTCTATATTTTATACCTATATCTATTATATCTACTATGTCTACATTTTACTCCTATATCTATTATATCTATTACGTCTATATTTTATACCCATCTCCATTATATCTATTATGTTTATATTTTATACCTATATCTACTATATATATGTATATATTTTATACCTATTTCTATTATATCTATTATGTCTATATTTTATACCTATATCTATAATGCCTATATTCTACACCTTTAGCTATTATCTATTATGTCTATTATGTTATATTTTATACCTATATCTATTATATCTATTATGTCTATATTTTATACCGATATCTATTAAATCCATTATGTCTATATTTTATAACGATATCTATTATGTCTATATTTAGACCTATATCTATTCTATCTATTATGTCTGTATTTTATATCTATATCTCATATATCTATCATGTCTATATTTTATAACTATATATTGTATTTATTATGTCTATATCTTATCATATATCTATTATATCTATTATGTCTATATTTAATACCTATACCTATTTATCTATTATGTCTATATTTTATATCTATATCTATTATATCGATTATGTCACTGCTTATACCTATATCTATTATATCTATTATGTCTATCTAATAACTATATCTATTATGTCTATATTTTATAACTATATCTATTATATATATTCTGTCTATATTTTATACCTATATCTAATATGTTTATATTTTATAACTATACCTATTACATTTATGATGTCTATATTTTATAACTATATGTATTATTTCTTTGTTTTGTAACTATATCTATTATATTTATATGTTTATATTTTAGACATATATTTATCTTTTATGTTTATATTTTACATTTATCTATTATGTCTATATTTTATACCTATATGGATTACATCTATTATGTCTATATTTTATACTAATATCTATTAAAATTATTATGTCTCTATTTGATACCTATATCTATTATATCTGTTATGTCTATATTTTATACCTATTTCTATTATATCTATTATGTCTATAGTTAATACCATATCTATTATGTCTATATTTTATACCTATATGTTTTATATCTATTATGTCTATATTTTATACCTATATCTATTATATCCATTATGCCTATATTTTATAGCTATATCTATTATATCTACTCTGTCTATATTTTATACCTATATCTATTATATCTAATATGTCTATATTTTATACCTATGTCTATATATCTATTATGTCTATATTTTATACCTATATCTATTATCAACTATGTCTATATTTTATACCTATATCTATTATGTCTATATTTACCTATTTCTATATATCTAATATGTCTATATTTTACCTATATCTATTATGTCTATATTTTATATCTATATCTGTTATATCTATTATGTCTATATTTTAAACCTCTATCTATTAATCTATGATGTCTATATTTTATACCTATATCTCTTTCATCTATTATGTCTATATCTTATACTATATCTATTATATCTATTGTCTATATTTCATACCTATACCTATTATATCTATTATGTCTATATTTCAAGTCTATATCATTATATCTATTTGTCTATATCTATACATATCTTTATATCTATTATGTCTATATTGTTACCTATTTTTTATTTTATCTATTATTTTATATATTTTATAACTATTTCAATTATGTCTGTATTTTATTCTATATCTATTTATCTATGTCTACATTTGATACCTATATCTATTATATCTATTATGTCTATATTTTATACCTATAGCTATATATCTATTATGTCTATTTTTATACCTATATTTTTATATCTAATTTGTCTATATTTTACACCTATTTCAATTACGTTTATATTTTATTCCTATATCTATCAATTATGTCTATATATATACCTATATGTATTATATCCATATTGTCTATATTTTATACCTATATCTATTATATCGATTATGTCTATCTCTTACATATATCTATTATATCTATTATGTCTATATTTTGTACTATATCTTTTTTTATTCTATTATCTCTATATCTTATACTTATATCTATTATATCTATTAGTCTATATTTTATACCTTTACCTATTATATCTCTTATGTCTATATTTCATACCTATTCTATTATAAACCATTTATCTATATTTTATACCTATAACATTTATGTCTATTTTTATACCTATATCTATTATAATTATTCTGTCTATATTTGATAACTGTTCTATTTATCTATTATGTCTCTATTTTATAACTATTTCTTATATCTATTATGTATATATTTATACCTATATCTACTATGTCTATATTTTATACCTATATCGATTATATCTTTATGTCTATATTTTATACCTATATCTATTGTATCTATTTTGTCTAAATTTTATACCTGTATCTATTATATCCATTATGTTTTTATTTTAAACCTATACCTATTATCTATTATGTCTATTTCATACCTATATCTATTATAACCATTATGTCCATATTTTATAACCGATATCTATTAGTCTATATTTTATACCTATATCTATTATATCTACTATGTCTATATTTATACCTATATCTGTTATTTTATTATGTCTATATTTTATCCTATATCTATTATATCTCTTATGTCCATATTTTACACCTATAATGATTATATCTAAAATGTCTGTATTATACCTATATTTATTATGTAATATTTATATGTATATCTATTATATCTATTGTGTCTATATTTTATAACTGTGTCTATTGTTCTATTATGTACATATCTATACGTATATCTATTATATCTGTTATGTCTATATTTCCTACTATATTTTTATACCAGTTATGTCTATATTTTATACTTATATATTATATCATTATTTCTATATTTTATACCTATATCTATTATATCGATTATGTCTATATCTTATACATATATCTGTTATATCTATTATGTCTATGTTTATACCTATATCTATTATATCTATTATGTCTATATTTTATACTCTATCTATTATATCTATTATGTCTTATTTTATACCGCTCTATTGTATCTATTATGTATATATCTTTAGATATATTATTATATCTATTATCTATATTTCATACCTATATTTTTATACAGTTGTGTC